>NC_045443.1:123772307-123949949 GCF_002776525.5 Piliocolobus tephrosceles
GCCAACATGGTGAACCCCCATCTTTATTAAAAACAACAAAAATTAGCCAGGTGTGATGGCAGGCCCCTGTAATCTCAGCTCCTCAGGAGGCTGAGGCAGGAGAATCGCTTGAACCTGGGAGGTGGAGGTTGCAGTGAGCCAAGATCACACCACTGTACTGCAGCCTGGGCAACAGAGGGAGACTCTGTCAAACAAACAAACAAACAAACAAACAAAAAACCTGGAAGTTTGTCATAACACAGGGTTTCGTAAACTACTTTTTGTCATTAACTTAACATACTGTTTGCCACTGATATCTTGATTTCTAATAATACAGGTGGTTTAATGTACTGAATGAAGGGCATTCAATTCTGTATTCTAGAATACGGTTTGTGCATAAGCTCTGGAAGTTATCGCTATGCAGTAGGTCCGCTGAGCTATCCAAAAGGCTTAGCAGGTCTCATCTGGTATTTTAAGTGTCTGGAATCTTGTAACTGCTCAGTAAATAGCTGTGAAAAGAATGTGCTCAACAATATTTGCTGACTACAGCAAATTGCTCTAGGAGCTGAGGATGCAGCTGTGAAAAAAAAAAAGTTCCTCCTTTAGATAGTAACGATGAGGAATAAATGCAATAAGCAAATTAACATATTAAATAAAATAGGTGGTAGTAAATGCTGTGAAGAGAAATGAAACGTTCTTCATACCGAGTGGAGGAGGGTGACCACTCACAGACAGAGGCCTGAATGAAGGGAGTGAAATTAAAGTTTTCTTCCTACAAATAAGAGGGAGAGAGAAAGAGGGAGAGGGAGAGAGGTGGAGAGGGCGGGGGAGGGAGGGAGGGAGAATTTATTAATGAGTAGGCATTACTTATTAATTCTCATGCATGTAAAGGCACCTTGACTGTGTGTATAAAGTCTGGACAGAATTTCACACAACTTTATATAATAAAGCGGAAGAGAGAACCATGAAAACTTCTCCTCTTTTTAAGAGATAAACAGTTGTACCCTGGGATTGTTTCTGGTATTCCTCGTGGGAGACACCGGAGCTAATTCCAGAGGCACGTGTCCACAGCTCCGAGGTCGGGAGGTCCGAATCCTTGGGTTGTGAAATCAAAAGACCTGGCGTCTCCTGGATGGATGATATTTCAAGAAGATGCCTCCGGGAGGGTAGGGAGGCAGCTCCTTTCTCATTAGAGATAATTTCATATTTTATTTTTACACAGGCAGAGGGATCATCGGTCCTGGCACAGGCTAGGAGGTGGGAGTGCATTTTGTGTGTCTGAAAAACATCAGGGAAGCCAGAGTGGAAGGGAAGGAAAGAAGGGAGGGAGGACGGGAGGAAGGAGAGAAGAAGAGTGGCTGCCTCCTTCTGGAGGGAGCAGAGAGGAAGGAGTGGGGACGGTACAGGAGAGAAAGAAGAGGAAAGACAGACAGGGAGAAGAGATGATGGATGGAGGAGGACCAGGAAGGAAGGAAAAATGAGAGGTGAAGGGAGGGAGACGAGAAGGGACAGAAGAAGATATGGGGCAGAAGAGAGAAAGAAGAGAAGAGAAAAGAAGAGAGGAAGCAAGGATGAAAAGGAAGAAGGAATGGAGAGAGGAAATGATGGAGGGAGAGAAATGATGGAAAGTAGCGAGGGGAGTGTGTATTTGTTCCTTTTTAATCCTGAGTAATATTCCATGCTGTGGATGTATTGAAGTTTGTTTAACCATTTTTTCCATTGAAGGACATATGATCTATTTCCAGGTTTTGGCAATTATCAGTAAAGCTGCTGATACCGTTTGGATGTCCCTTCCAAATCTCATATTAAAATGTAAATGTAACCCCCAGTGTTGGAGGTGGGGCCTGGTGGGAGGTGATTGGGTCATGGAGGTGGGTTTCTTGTGAGAGGTTTAGCACCATCCTCTGTGCTGTCCTTGAGAGAGCGAGTTCTTGGAGACCTGGTTGTCTACTCATGTGAAGCACCTCCCTCTCCTGCTGTGCTGCTTCTGCGCTCACCCTCTGACATGCTTGCTTTCGTTTTACCTTTCAATGTGAGTGAAAGCTCCCTGAGGCCTCCCAGAAGCCAAGCAGATGGCTAGCACCATACTTGCTCAACCTGCAGAACCATGAGCCAATAAAGACTCTTTCCTTTAGGCATTACTTAGTTTCAGGTCCTTCCTTCCTTCCCTCTCTCTTCTTCTCCCCTCCCCTCCCCTCCTCTTCTCTTCTCTTCTCTTTAGAGGGAGTCTCACTCTGTCACCAGGCTGTTGTGCACTGGCACAATCTCAGCTCACTGCAACCTCTGCCCTCCCCGTTTCAAGTGATTCTCCTGCCTCAGCCTCCCGAGTAGCTGGGATTACAGGCACCCACCACCACACCCGGCTAATTTTTGTATTTTTAGTAGAGATGGGGTTTCACCATGTTGGCCAGGCTGGTCTCGAACTGCTGACCTCAGGTGATCCACCCACCTCAACCTCCCAAAGTGCTGAGGTTACAGGTGTGAGCCACCATGCCCGGCCAGGTATTTCTTCATAGCAGTGCAAGAAGGGACCAACACGGTAGCTATGAAAATTTATACACACGTTTCTGTGTGAACCTATTTTCATTTCTCTGGAATAAATACCCAGGGGTGCAATTGCTGAGTCACATGGTAAGTACATACATTAGTCATTTTTAATTTTACTCCAATGCACTTTATAATTGTATTTTATTGTACATATATTTTAATCACAAATCAGCTTGAAATAATATATTTGAATTTTAGTTTTTAACTGATACTTAGTATTTTATAAATAATGCTTGATGGAAACTCTGCCAGGTTGCTGGAGTTCACTCTAAACCCTTTTGAACACTCTAAACCCTTTTTTTGAGACTTTGTCTCAAAAAAAAAAAAAAAAGTGTGTATCCATTAATGTGCAAACATACACATATGACATGTTTGTTGAATAAAATAATGTATACATGCTTTTAACAGGTGATAGCAGATGTTGCCAATAATACTGTCCATTTATATGTCCTTAAAGATGTCACAAAAGGAAACACACTTGGTATGGAGTTTCTGTGTCTTGGCTAAAGTTTTTGAAGACTTCCAGCAGGGTGCAGTTTTCCCTGACACTTGTCAGAAGCACATCATGAGCATGGTGCCTCAGTTCTTCGGAGTGGCTCTTCTCTCTGAAACCTAGGGCTGCAACTTTTCTTGAAACATGTACTTTTTAATTTTCATTTACTCAGAAGGCTGTGTTGGCAGGCTTTACTCAATAATTTCATGTATTTATTTGCTAAGTGTCTGCTCTATCTTATATGTTATCTACTTACTTTTTCTTATTTAAGGTATAAAACTTGGGAAAATAGGAAACATGGGGAAAGATAACATGGTTATGAGTTAACAAAGGTGCTCCTCCTGCTGCTCCCCATCTGGGCTCACTGCATCAAGCTTCTCTCTCAAATCTAGACATTGTCTGAAGGTTCATGTTGTCATGGGGATACAGAAAATGAAGACAATAAAGTCTTGACTTTTAATTTCAACAACTTTAATTCATCTAAGTATAAAATAGGAAAGTTCCAGAAGATATGTGACCTGGAACTGTTTTGAGTTTTCTTTTCCCCAGACTGCATTTTTTAAAATCTAGTTTTTACGGACTGAGGGAAGGACAGTTGCAAGGCATCATATGGACAGGAGACATATTTTGAAAGACCCTCTAAGCTCTGTCAAAGTATGTGACATCCACTGTCAGTTTCAAAGATGTGTAGAAGCTAACTCAGTATCTGATAACTTCCCCTTCTCCATTCCAGCGAGCACATGGATCACCTATACCAATAACTGCTTTAGCTGTTTGTTCTTAGGCCGTCTAGTAGAACTGCTCATCACAAAGACCAATGCATTGACCATAAGCGATTCTCAATTGCAGAGCACACTGCATCCCTAAGGAGCACTTGTAAGTGTGTGGTGGCATTTCTAGTTGTCATCATGAATGGAGGGTGTTGTGGCATCTGCTGACTGTGGAACTGAGGGATGTTAAATCCCCTAGAATATGTTGGACTTTTCCATAATGTAAAGAACCATCCATCCAAGAACCATCCATAGGGCAACCAAGTGGACTGACACCTGTTTGTGTCCCAGGTTTGTGCTCCACCAACGTCTGACCAGTCAGTCACTTTCAGACCATCCACTCCCTCTCTATTCAGTGGCTCTTATATGCAAAGCTGCCTTTGCTAGAATGTCTACATTCTAGCCTTCTACAGAGAGTCTGAGTAATTGATCAAGATCACATAATTAGTGAGTTTCACGATTCCTCATCTTTCAGGTTAAATAGTTGCCCATCATCTGTTTTACTTCTGTATTTCAAAGCTTGTTTTCTTTAATGGCTGATTCTATGCTTTGCAATAAATGCAATTAATTAGTGCACAGCCTCATGTATAGAACTTACATTTACTTTGCATGATGCTAAATTACATGTTACTCTTATTTTATTTTTTTCACAAAATTCTAATTGTGGTGTGGGATGATTAAGCATGAAATATGCCTCTATTTGTACTCTGGAATTAGATTCAAGGTATGTTTTTTGTCTCATGTTGTTCTACATGTGGCCAAATAATATTAACTATAAGATAATAAGATAAATTTGGCATCCAACTGTCCACAATGTGGGTTGTATAAACATTTATACTAAATATTAATTAGTTTGGTCACTGTTGTTATTATGATCCTGTATCAGTCTGTTTTCACACTGCTAATAAAGACATACCCAAGACTAGGCAATTTATGTAGGAAAGAGGTTTAATGGACTCACAGCTCCACACGGCTGGGGAGGCCTCACAATCATGAGGGAAGGCAAGGAGGAGCAAGTCATGTCCTCCATGGATGGCAACAGGCAAAGAGAGAGCTTGTGCAGGGAAACTCCCCCAATAAAACCATCAGATCATGTGAGACTTCTTCACTATCACAAAAACAGCACGGGAAAGAGCTACCCACATGATTCAATTACCTCTCACCAGGTCCCTCCTACAACATGTGGGAATTGTGGGAGCTATAGTTCAAGGTGAGATATGGGTGGGGACACAGCCAAACCATATCAGATCCTAATTATTTCTGTGGATAAGTAGATAGAGCCCTGACCAGCAACAGAGAGACAACATCAAATCACACTTCTGAGTGCTGTTGCCTTGCGGCAGGCACTTAACCTATCTACCCTCATTTTGCCCATCTACAAAATGGGAGCATGCTGCCAATGTTAGTCAAGTGGTGACCAGCATTCCATTTCCCCACAGACTAGAGAAGATGTACCACCCTCCCAAATTAAAATGGAGACCATCGGCAGAATCACGGTCGTTTCTTAAAATACCTAATGGATTTACAGTGGAGAACTTAGTACCTTTTAGAAACTTCGATTGGATGACTGAGAGTTTTCTAATTTCCAGCTCACGAAATGGTCAAAATGGCACAGACTTTAAATCCCCAGGATCTGAGGCTTGATGGCACTATCACTAAGGATGCAGGTGGCCCAGGCTGTGCCAGAGTCCAGCTGAATCCAGGGCTCTCACACTCAGGCATCCAGCAGGATGAGTCAAGGTTTTATTGGTGCTCTTGTTTTAAAGTTGGATAAAAGCAATGCTATTTGTTTTTCAAAATACGCACATCTAAAGCTGTAGTGATTCTCATTCCAGCACAATGCATTTCTAGTAGTGGATTTCAGTGTGATACAGTTTGGTGTTTAAAGTGATTAAGATTTGGAATTGGAATATCCATTCACCCAATGTAATATATTAGAGTCCTCAGAGGATAACGTTAGATGCTTCTAGTCACAAATATAAACCATAAATTAGGAAATTTGTCCTTGTTGTATAATTGTACAATAATAAATATGAGTTGTGCTACCTTGTTTGACTCATCATCTGTTGTCCTTATTTCCCTTTATTTATTTCACAGATGTTCCTAAACTCCCCTTATTAGAGCTGCTGAGCCTTTAGTATCATGGATATGTGTCTGTTAATAAACATCTACGAATATTTATCATCTACTGAGTTTCCACTGTTTTAAAACACTTTCTCTATGTCTTAAGACAGAAAATTCAGAGCTCACTGTTTCCCATGTGATTGTTAGAGAAAATCATAAACAACAGTTTGTTTATCAGAGACAAATTTGAATAATCTCTGATTTCCCCCAATCCTTTTCTAGATCCAAAATTCAGAGGAAATATTGGTGTCTTAATGTTATTTTTTTGTTATCACTAGACTGTGTGGAGACAAGTTTAATTATTCCTGTCTGAATTCTAGAAGAGTCCAGTCTAGTTGGATGAGACAATGCTCAATGATATTCCCAGGATTCTGTGATTGCAAATGTGATGAGAGTCAGCAGAAGCCAGAGGAGGCGGCCAGAGTGGACAGAAGGGCAGGGCCTGGGGTGTGCAGGAGCCGCAGGCATTCCTGCACATGACCTGAAGGCTGCTCAGCGGCTGGACTCTCACCGAAACTGCAGAGAGAGAGGATGAAGCCCAATAACCCCTTTCACAGACCCTTATTCTTGTATTTCTCTAATGTGTTTTTCCTGTATCTGTGACAACGTGGCCGTATATCACACCCACTGTGGTCCAGAAATTGCTTGAGCACCTATGTTCCCATCTAATCACCTAAGAATCTTTTTTTTTTTTTTTTTTGAGATGGAGTCTCACTCTGTTGCCCAGGCTGGAGTACAGCGGCATGATCTTGGTTCACCACAGCCTCCACCTCCCACGTTCAAGCGATTCTCCTGCCTCAGCCTCCTGACTAGCTGGGATCACAGGCCCCTGCCACCATGCCCGGCTAATTTTTGTATTTTTAGTAGAGGTGGGGTTTTGCTGTGTTGGCCAGGTTGGGTTCAAACTCCTGACCTCAGGTGATCTGCCCTCCTCAGCCTCCCAAAGTGCTAGGATGACAGACTTGAGCCACTGCACATGGCCATCGTAAGAATCTTAAGGGGAAGGTGCAATTATTGTGCCCATTTTCCAGATGAGCGAATTGAGGCAGAGACAGAGATAAAGCTACTTGCCCAAGACCTCACAGTTTGTAAGAAGCACAGCTGGATACAAGCACACACACAGTGCATGGAGTGTCAGACATCACCAGTCCTGGGCACTGCCTCTAGCAGTTGCCACCTCTGAGTCAGGGCATTGGATGTAGCTGCCAGTTGCCAGAATAGATTCTGTGTGGCCCCTTTATGTTTCTACTGGTTTCTGCTTAAAGCCCCACACAGGCACATCGAAATAGGGCAGCCCAGTGCACAGGTCTGGGTCCTGATGTGAGGGAGACATAAGAGACGTTTCAGCATCCGGGGGGAGTAGCTCAAGTGTCCCCAGGCAGAGCAAAGGGTTTCAGATGTTGGTAGGATGCAGGTGATGTGGATGTTCCAGCGCTGTCACGTGTCTTCTGTTCTTTATTTAAGGACAAAGTTTGCAAAATGTATAGTATGGCTGAACATCATTTCCTTAGCTGTCTGAATTTTGCTTCCTCTAAACGGCTGAGAATAGTAAGAATGCCTAGCACGTACAGAGCAGATACAATGTGCCAAATACTCTTCTACTACACATAGCCACACCCACATGAAACATATACACATGACATATAACACACTCATATATGTAGTGCACATACATCCAATCTTCACAACACTGGATCTGTTGCTATTATCTTCATCCCTATTTCAGAGATGAACTTAAGACACAGAGGTGTTACATTGAATGAAGTCTGGCATAAAGCTGCCCCATGCGTGTGTTAAGTTTGGCCTTAAAGGGTTCTCGGTACATAGTGAAATGTAACCTAACCTGATATGTAAATGGCCTGTAACCGAACTTCGAATTACACGCTTGCAACAAGTGCCCGAGTCTCAGCCAATCACAGTAGCTAAACCTCCAACCAATCAGAGGTTGAGCCTGCCAGAACATGACCAGTTAGGCAAATGCGGACTACAGCCAATCAGGCTTTTCCATGTGTCACCTCCTTTCCTCTGGCTACAGATAGGCCCTGTACATGTCAGGGGAGCATTCCCAACCATTTTCTGTTTGGATTGTTGCCTGATTCTAGAACTGCAGTTAAACCCAATGAAGATCTACAAAACTAGATTTGTTGTAACTTTATCTTTTAACAGAGGAGTCACCTGCACAATTTGTTATTCTTGTAGTTGGAGAGTGGGAAAAGGTGGAACCAGGATTCAAATTCAGAACATCTGGCTTTGCGGCCCCAGCACCTGTGCTCTAACTATTGCCTGGCACTGTTCTGTCTTCCACATGCTCTGTGTGCAAACTTAGTTCAATGTAGTACGTCTGTGTCTAAGTTCATCTCTGAGATGGAGATGATGATAATAGCAAACTCCGTGTTGTGAGGATTTTGTGTGTGTGCACTATGTGTGTGTGTTCTGTTATATACATGTGTTTTGTACGCCTATGTGTGTTTATTGTTTGGAGAGAGACAGGGAATAAAATCTCACCATTAACTTCTCCACCTCTTCCCACCCAAGTGGGATCAGCCATTCTTTCTCTCTCTCTCTTTCTCTCTGTCTCTCTCTTTCTCTGTCTCAGATTCTTCTTTGCTGTATCCAGGAATTTCCCTTTAATTGCTCTGCCAGTAGGTATTGATATCTTCGTATTGTTTGGTAAATTACATGCATCCAGCCTACAAAAGGACTCATTGCATTTGTTTAGCTTCATTAAATCTTCCTTGAAGGTGTTTAACAGCCCCTTTTTATTTGTAATAACTTGGATGAGAAGCATTGAAGTACTGGAACAGAAGTAGTGAAGAATACATTATTAACTCACATTTACATAAAAAGTAGTTTGAAATGTAGGAAGGAGAGTAAATAGTTCGTCAGGTGAAACCATTGTCTGGTGTAAGGAACATATCCAGTGATGTTGGCTTCAAGCACGCTAATGTTTTCCTTGTAGCACATGTCACAGTTACAATGAATGGATTTTGTATCATCCCTACTGAATTGTAAATTCTGAGGGCAAGGACTGAAATTTTTTATTTATTTTCATGTGCTCATAGCACAGGCCAGTGTTTGTAACATCAGCGGCATCAGCAATATTTGTTGGAGGAATAAACAAATGGATGAATACACATAGATCTAGTCAAATAGGTTGTCTTGAAAACCGGTAAATGCAGACTCCATTACTCTTCCGTGATGACTTAGCTCTGGTCCTGTGTATAGGCTACTATATTAGGGTTATTAATATCAGAAATCAACCTAGATACTAAGGCTTCATCCTCTTTCATTTAGGCAAAGGCGGTGTTGTGTCTGTTCCCACTCTGTGTCCATGGCAGGCATCATTGAGGTACAAGATCAATAGGACTTGTTTTCATGACAAGATGTAGCAAAGACACCAGCCTAAAACCAGCTTGGACTAGGAATGATAATGCATTTGCATGCTATGGGACACTGCCACCAGCACCATGACAGTTCACAGGTGCCATGACAATGCCCGGATGTTACCTTATATGGTTCTGGAAATTCTCCACCCCCTTTCTAGAAACTTTGTGAATAGCCTGCCCCTTATTTAGCATATAATTAGGAGTAGCTATAAGCATAGCTAGCCAGCAATCCCCAAGTGCTGCTCTGGCTATGGGATATTCCTGCTCTGTCTATGCAGCAGGCACTTAACTGTACACTGTCGCTCTAATCAACTTGCTTTCTTTCACTGTTGGCTTGCTCTTGAATTCTTTCCTAAGCAAACCCAAGAACCCTCCGAGATGAGCCCTAATTTGGGGGCTCACTTGCATCATCACTAATTAATCACAGCATTCTCACTGAGGTGGGACCAGGTCTCAGATTCCCTGTGAACACCTGAGCCCATGCTGACACAACCAATTTATCAGAGTTAATAGGGCAGCTGGACACCCTTTCTAGAGGCAAGAGGCAGACAGTGAATTTGGGAAAGGTGACTAGCAGGCAAATCAGCAGAAGAAGGGAGGGCTCTGGGGCTTCTTTATTGTGCTTCAAACCTCCAAAGTTGGGATCATTCTGCAAGATTATTTCTTCATTGCTCAAAATCACTTTGCATTTCCCTGGGTATAACCACACTCCTGGGTCTGGCAAGCAAACAGGTGACACAACAGTGCCAATTAAATACTGTTTCTATTACTAGAATGGAGAAGAATACACTGTCCTCCCTATATTATCTTTTTATTGACTCTAATAAAAACCATCCAGAAAACAATTGCCCTCCATTAAACATAAGTATTCCGTCACATACATGAGCAAGGTATTATGATGTGCTACATTAATAGAGGCAATCAAAAGTGAAAAGGAGTAAATAAATAACCAAGCACAGGTGTCATCATAACAAATTCACCAAGAGCAGAAGTGAGTGGTCCAAGTTAGATAAGAAACATTTCACAGAACAGCATCCCTGGAAGAGGTCATGGGTGGCAGAGCCCAATGCAGCCACTCTGCCTTTGGAGAATTGCATCTTGCAACATTGTACCTCCATAGCTGACCTTTAAGGACAAAGATTGTTAGGTGTGCCCTCTGTAGCATATAAATCACATAGCCATCTTGTCTTTTCTTCTATAAAAGGAACACAATGGGGGTTTTGCTGTAGCAGAGTGTACGGCCATGCTCAGAGCTTGAGCAAGGTAAGAGTCAAAGATGTAGCTTCCCTCTTGCTTTGATATGGACACATTCCAAAACTCTAGCAAAATGCATGAGTTTCAGGGAGTGCTGGTTTGCTGTAGTTTGGGTTTTAGGCAAGGGATGGGTATTATCATTGGATATTATTGGAATATTCCTTCCCAGTGTGATCTATCTAATACCAGGTCCTGTGCTTTGAAGAACATTTATCAACCTGCAACCAGGAGTCCTGTTCTGTTTATCCCTGGACTGAGAGTACAAGATTACTGAATTTATACTGCTTTGTTTGAACCAATTTACTACTTATCTTCATTTATTTCACAGAAGTTCCTGAATAGTTTTCACTAAAGTCAATAAATTCTTTATTCCATATGCATCTAAGCTATAATATTTGCAAATGCTCTTTCTAGATTGGGTCTCCAGAGTTTTGCAAAGTACATATTTTTTTCTGAAGCAAGAAGATTCATATACAGTTGACCCTTGAACAACACAGGTTTGAACTGCATGGGTCCACTTATACGTGGATTTTCTTCCATCTCTGCCACCCTGAGACAGCAAGGCCAACCCTTCCTCTTCTTCCCCAGTCTACTCATTGTGAAGACCTTTATAGTGATCCATTCCCACTTAATGAATACAAAAATATATTATTCCTCTTTTTTATAATTTTCTTAAGGACTTCTGTTTTCTTGAGTTTACTTTGTCTTAAGAATACAATGTATAATACATATAACATACAAAATATGTGTTAATTTACTGTTTATGTTATTGGTAAGGCTTTTGGTCAACAGTAGGCTGTTGGTAACTTAAGTTTTTGGGAATTTTTGACTGTGCTGGGGGTCAGCGCCACTGCATTGTTCAAGAGTCAACTGTATATATATGCATATACATTTATACCTCTGTGTGGAATATGGATACACGCATGCACACACATACTTTTCCTAATGGAAATTTTTAATTTAAAAAAATGTGATTTTTCAAGAAGGATAAAAAGCAATTCAGCTGATTTTGTTTTCTGGGAACAACTTTGAATAATCTATGGTTCCTAACCTTATCTTTTTCTACTTACTCAATGCAGGAAAAATGCAGGAAAAGATGAATATTTTAATCTTGTTTGCCATCTTCAATCTGGGTAGTGACATTCACATTCAATATTTCCTACCTGGATCCTAGAGGACTCTGGTTAGATGAGACTCTGGCAATACCTCTTTTAGGTGTCAATGATGATAAATATGGCAAAAGAATATCAGATATTTGAAGAGCAGGTCAAAACAGGAGTCCAAAGAGAGTGGATTTGGGAGTGTGGGAGCTACAGCTGTTATCTTACCTGATCAAATGATTTCCAAAGGACTCCTTTCTCCCAACTTGCCCTAGGATTCTTTGAAAGAATCTACAGATTCAAAGTGAGAAAATTATCTTACTTTGGTCGTATTTAATGATTCTTTTAGACCTCAACTATCCTTTCCAGTCTAATAATAGCGTACATTTATACAGCACTCACTGTGTTCCAGAAACTAAGCACTCCAAAGTTATTTAATTTTCACAACAGTGCATGAGATACTGTTACGAGCCTTGTTCTCTAGGAGTAATGAATAACTGAGGCAAAGAGAGGTTAAATAACTGATATGGTTGACTATGTCCCCACCCAAATCTCATCTTGAATTGTAGTCCCCATAATTCCCACATGTTGTGGGAGGGACCTGATGGGAAGTAATTGAATCATGGATGTGGCTCTCCCATGCTGTTTTCATGATAGTAAGTTCTCATGAGATTTGATGGTTTTATATGCATCTGGCATTTCCCCTGCTGGCACTCATTCTCTCTCCTGCTGCCCTGTGAAGAGGTGCTTTCTGTCTTGATTGTAAGTTTCCTGAGGCCTCCCCAGACATGCAGAATTGTGAGTCAATGAAATCTCTTTTCTTTACAAATGACCCAGTCTCAGGCATTCCCTTATAGCAACGTGAGAACAAACTAATACAGCAAGTTTCCCAGGTTCTCATAGCACATAGGAGGCAAAGTCAGGCTCTGAGACCAGGGCTGCATTGTTGACATCCCCAGCCCTGATGCTGCTTCAGGAACTGTTACCACTTCCATATCTGCCCCTTGGATGTGGCTGCCCCACTGCCATTTTGGAGTCCCTTCATTATATCCCTAGCTTCTGGCTGAAAGCTCACAGGGTCACATCTGGCAAGGAGTCCAGCTCCTGGACCTGTGTCCTGGTTTGAGGAGAGCTGGAGGAGGTAGGTCCTCTAATGTGAAAGGCAGCATACCTTGCTTAAGTCAGAGGTCTCCCTAAACACAGCAAAGGGGAAGGGCCCTAAAAACACAGATGTACCTGGCACTACGATAATATGCCATGATATTTTTCATGTAAGGAAAGAGGTTGACTTTAACGCCCTCTTAGCATCTTCCAACATGATAATCATGATAATAACATCAACACTTAACACTGGTTATGTGTCACTCCTCTTTTAAAGGTGATGAGCCTGTGAACTGGTTGTTGCTGTCATGGTGCCCATCTTACCCATGAGAAGGTAGGTATTGTGTCCCCAACTTGCAGGTAGAATGTAAGTGATATGCTTCGGCCATGTCCCCACCCAAATCTCACCTTGAATTGTAATAATCTCCATGTGTCAAGGGTGGGACCAGGTGGAGAAACTTGAATCATGGGAGTGCCTTTCTCCCACACTGTTCTAGTGGTAGTGAGTAAGTCTCATGAGATCTGATGGTTTTATAAATGAGAGTTCCCCTGCACATGCTCTCTTGCCTGATGCCATGTAGGACATAACTTTGTTCCTCCTTTGCCTTCTACCATGATTGTGAGGCCTTCCCAGCCATGAGAATTGTGAGTCGAACCTCTTTCTGTTGTAAATTACCCAGTCTCGAGTATGTCTTTATTAGCAGAGTCAGAACAGACCAATACAGTAATGGCACCAAGATTCTAACCCAGAACCCCTAGCCTCAGAGGCTAGGTTCCAATCCCTGAGCCGTAAGGAAGCTCCCTGGCACCCCTTTTGCCTTTGCTTGCCTTGAGGATATAGTCTCACCATGGGCCTCTTCCCCAGACAGACATAAAGGGCATTTTTCTCTTTCAGGTCCCTCATTACAGTCTCCAGCAATTTCCCTTTGATGTATTATGTCAATATATTATTAATTTCATCAATTGCATAGAGTGTATTTTGTCTCCCTAGTCATAAAGAGCCAAATTGCAGCCATCGGCTGTTCATTAAAGATTCCCTAATGAAGTTTATCAGCACACTTACATATTAATACCTAGGATGAAAATGCATCATAAATTCAACAAAAGTGGTGAGGAATAGGTTATCTTCACATAAAAATCAGATTGAATTGTGGAAGAGAGAGTAAGTAGACTTAGTTCATCAGGTTAAAACAGAATCTATGTTGTAAGAAAAGGGTTTGGCATAAACATTAATGTTGATTTAGAGCACCCACAAGGTCCTCATTTTTTTTTTGCACTTTTCACAGTTGTAATCAATTGACGTTGCATCATCTGTGGTCGGTAGAATAATGAATGTCCATGTTTTGGATGCCCCAAAGATGTCTACACCCTAATCTCTGCCACCAGTCAAAATGTGACCTTACATTTCAAGAGGGACTTTGCAAATATGATTAACAAGGATCTCGAGATGGGAAGATTATTCTGTATTATCTTGGAGAGTCCAATATAATCACAGGGCTCTTATAAGTGAAAGAGGGAGGCATGTAAAAACCAGAGACAGAGACGTGATAATGGAAGCAGGGGTTGGAATGATGCTGCCATGAGCCAGGGAATGTGAGTGTCTCTAGAAGCTGGAAAACGAAAGGAAATGGATTCTCATCTGGAGTCTCCAGAAGGGATGCAGCCCCATCACACCTTATTTTTAGCTCTAGGAGAGCCATTTCAGACTTCTGACTTTCAGATCTGTGAAATAATAGATTTGTGTCGTTGTAAGTTTCTGTGCTTGTGGTCATTTGTTACAGCAGCAATAAGAAATGGATACATTCCTCCTAAGTGTTAAGTTCTCCAAGGGCAGGGTACTCAGCTTCTCTAATAAGTTTCTGTAAACTGTTGGCCAAGGATAGTCCTTAGACAAAATATGTATTATAACATATCGTGTGGAGTGAATAAACATATGAGTGAATAAATAGATTCTAAAATATTTTAAGCACCCCTAACTGTATACCCACCTAACAAAAGTGGCTTGGCTTTGGCTCAGTGGATAGGTGGCCTATTCAGACACTGATCTAAGCACTGAGACCCCATCTACCTTTGGAACTGCTTCCATCTCCCTTCATTCCAGGCAAGTTTGGTGTAATTTTCTCTTGAATGCCCATAGCATGCTTTATTAATCTATTATAGCATTCACAGTGAGATGGTACAAAGTTTTAGAATTCACTCTATACAGATAAATAAATCTCTGAATTAATAGAGCTGTTAGAAACTATTTGCCAACTTCTCCAGAAGCATGAGACATACTAGATCTTTGGAAAAGTGATTATTAAGCACCCAGGTAGAAAAGCGTCCTACGGCATTGTACTTTTAAAAATTAATTATTATGGGTACATAACAGTTGTATATGTTTATGAGGTCCATGCCATGTTTTGATACAAGCATACAATGTGTAATGATCTGATCAGGGTAACTGGGGTATCCATCCCCTGAGGCATTTATTATTTATTTGTGTGAGGAACATTCCAATTTCATTTTTTTGGTTATTTTTAAATACACAATAAATTATTGTTAACTATAGTCACCCTATTTTGCTACTGCATACTGTATTTTATTCATTGCATTTAACTTTATTTTTGTACCCGTTGATAATCCCCACTATCTCGCTTCTTCCCTGATATACTTCCCACCCTCTGATAATCATCATTCTACTCTCCTTAGGTACTTCTCTTATGCTGCAAATCCCCACAGGTGGAGGAATTTCTGCAAATGCTGTTCCTATTTGCCCCAAACAACTTTGCATTTCTAGAGAGTAGCCACATCTCTCAAGTCTAACGAGTGAGTGGCGAGGGATGTCCCTAACCAACGATTAAAACAATTATAGGTTGTTCTTTACTCTGGAGACTAGAGCACCATTTATTTTCCCCTAGATTACCACTTTATGAATTCAAACAAAGTCCACCCCAGAAAATACAGATTCACTTTAAATTAAACCTAAATTGCAGTGCACATAGAATGAGCAAGACATTAAAATGTAGCATATTGATCAAAACAATCAAAAATACAAAACTGGAAATAAATACCGAGGAGCAGCAATCTTGAGGAGAAATTCCCAGGCAGCAATAGGTTGGAGAGAAACAGGGCATATTGAACCAGGCCAGAGCAAACTTGCAGAAGACTATGGGCCTTGAGGCAAAAAGCAACTGCTCTGCCTGGGGCGAGTCATCAGAATCACCTGTTGCAAAATGCATCTTTATAAACTATCTTTAAAGAAAAGGCTTGTTAGGGACACATTCTGTTGCGAATACATCTTTAGCTGTCATTTTTATTTTTATTTTTCCTTTTCCTAAAACTAAAGGAAGACAGCAGAAGTCTGGTCCAATCTAGTAGAAGTACTTTTTGCTCTCACCAGTCATTTATAAGGAGAGGGACCCTGCGTACGACCTGCAGTCTTGAATCCACTCTCAGCCTCGGCAGTGTGTGAAAGTTGATTATAAAAATTGGGTCATTCTTGTCATGCTCAACTAAAATAGAATCGAAAAGCTAGGGGGAAAAAGCACGCAGGGTACAAAATATTGCTCTGAGAATATAATTCTCTGCAAACCTGACTGCTAAAACTGCTTGTTGTAACTTGAAATGTTTCGTCTGTAGCTTCTGAGATAACCTGCTGCAACTTCAGGACTAATTTTGCCCACTACCCTTGCTTAACAATTGGAGCTTACCAGTTTCCCAAATCCTTATTAGTTGATATGGTTTGGCTCTGTGTCCCCACCCAAATCTCGTGTTGAATTGTAATCCCCAGTGTTAGAGGAGGGACCTGGTGGGAGGTGATTGGGTCATGAGGGTGGATTTCTCTCTTGCTGTTCTCATGATAATGAGTGAGTTCTCATGAGATCTGGTTGTTTAAAAGTGTATAGCACTTTCTCCTTCGCTCTCTCTCTCTCTCTCTCTCCTCCTGGCCATGAGAAGACACGCCCACTTCCCCTTCGCCCTCTGCCATACTTTAAGTTTCCTGAGGCCTCCACAGCCATGCCTCCTGTAAAGCCTGTGGAACTGTGAACTAATTCAATCTCTTTTCTTCGTAAATTACCCAGTCTCAGGGAGTTCTTTATAGCAGTGTGAGAACGAACTAATACACTGGTGCCAACAAACTCTGTCTCAAAGAGCAACATGTAACATTTCTTAAAAAAATAAGTAAATAAACAAACCTGTAACGTTTGTTCTTTGGACATACGGAAGACCACACAGTCTATGTGTATGCCTGGAATTGCAATTCTTTCTTCCCCAATAAAGCATTAGAGATTCATCTCTACATTTGTTTTTTGACTTCAACAAGTGGAAAAGTGGGGCACAAACTCCATGGACCAGGTCAAACATCTGTGAATTCACCTGCCCTTCTTCTTATGATTTCACTCACCTTGGGCCAGTGATGCTATTCAAGAAAGTAAGAATTCTTGAAGTGACCTTATTTGCAGTTGAAATCTTCACTTCCAAACTTTATGGATTCTGTTTGCTAGTGTATTTCATCCTTTCTTTGCAACCAAGGGCTGAGCTGACAATGAGGAGATGATGAATAAGAAATTCACAGGAAAGGAGATCATGCCCCCAGCACCCCGTGTCAACGGCCATCATTAGAACGTGAGATAAAATCCAAGAAATCCAAGGTCTCTATGGTGACCTGGCTCTGCCTGGTTTCAACTCTTCCCATGGCCTTCAACTTCATTTTGTACTTTTTTTTTTTTTTTTTTCTGATTCCCTTCTTGAAAATGCAATGGTATCTAAAAAGTTATTTTTTATATTTTTTTATATGTATGTATGTGTGTGTATATATATATCTATACATACACACACACACACACACATGTATTTTGAGATGGAGTCTTGCTCTGTTGGCCAGGCTGGAGTGCAGTGGCGCAATCTTGGCTCACTGCAGCCTCCGCCTCCCAGGTTCAAACAACTTTCCTGCTTCAGTCTCTGCAATAGCTGGGATTACAGGCACACGCCACCACAACTGGCTTTTTTTTTTTTTTGTATTTTGGGTTTCCCTATGTTGGCCAGGCTGGTCTCGAATTCCTGGCCTCTAGTGATTCACCTGCCTTGGCTTCCCAAAGTGCTGGGATTACAGGTGTGAGCCACTATGCCCAGCCTATATGTATATACTTCAAATGTTTTTCCTCAAAAAAATTTGTTTTGCTAGTAATAGCCTAATTGGCACCTTGGAAACACTCATTGATGTTTTATGAGGGTGAACTCCTGTGACCTGAGAAGGAAGAACTCTGTTGGGATGCAGGATAGAGAAGGTTCGGTGGGGAGGGAGATGCTCTTGTTTTCTAGTCCTGCTGTTGCTCAGGGTATCACAGTGTGTCTCATCATCTAGCAGGAGCCCCCATCACCCTACCGCAGCTGATGGTGGGGCTGGCTCCTAACCAGTGCCCAGCAGGGAATCTTTCGCATGGGTCCACAGCCTTGTACCAGGCTTGGGGTTTTCAGCCTGTGGGTTTTCCGTGAGTGTTAATCTGCAACCCAGGAGGCAGCTGGGGAGAGAAATTTCTGCTCAGATCAGTTTGTAGGGGAAGAGGATGAGTCAATCACAGTCTCTCATAAATGCTTCTAGGAGAGGAAATGTGTGCAGCCTCTTTTGATGTGGAAACAGTAAATATCCATTATAAGCCTTACACATTTTGGAAAACCTTTGAACCAGAAGCTTTACTTCTAGGAAATTATCCTGGAAGTAATTAGAAAAGTTATCAACCATGATATCCAAAAATATGCATATCACAGTAGTAGTAGTAATAGTGACGTGTATGAAACAGCTTAAATATCCAATAGATAGTTAAATATAGTCTAGTTCTACATGGGAATATAATGAAGACACTTAAAAAATGCTGAAAAAATATATTTAATGATATGGAGAAATGGCAATCACATATAGTTAAAGTTAAATCAGGCTATAGTGTAACATGCATAGCATGCTTAAAAATCTATAGTGTGTGTGTGTGTATATATATATATGTTTTTGGATAACAGGTGGTGTTTGGTTACATGAATAAGTTCTTTAGTGGTGATTTCTGAGATGTTGGTGCACCCATCACCCAAGCAGTGTACACTGTATCCAATCTGCAGTCTTTTATCCTCACCCCGCTCTCACCATTTCCCCCAAGTACCCAAAGTTCACTGTATCATTCTTATGTCTTTGTATCCTCATAGCTTAGCTCCCTACTTTATCTTTGAATGAGATAGAGTGTTCTCTATTCTTTATACATCATATTGACTCACACTTTGACCTTAAAAAAATTGTACTAGAACAGCATGATGGTTTTAGAAAAAATAGTGACTGAAGCTATATATAATTTCTTATTAAAGCAAACTTACTTCCTTATTCTTAAAAAACAAGATTTAAAAATAATTATAGACTTGCAGAAAGTTTTAAAGAAACATAGAGGGAGGTTCCAGACAACCTTCACCCAGCCTGCCCTGATAGCAGGATAATTGTATGACTATAATACAGCACCAAAATTAAAAAGCTGATATTGGTCTAATTCACGGTTTGTTCAGGTTTCACAAGCTATACACGCATTCTGCAGATGTCTGCATGTGTGTGCCTGAAATTTTATCCCATGTATACTTTTGTATACCCACCACAATTGATCACAGTATATAAATGTGTACCTTGCCACACGGTGCCCTCCTGCCAGTCCTCAGACCCTTCCTCTCTTATCCCTCCATCTCTTACCCCTGACAATCTGTTCTCATCTTTATAATTATGTTATTCACAAATATAGATGGAGTCATGCAGTATGTGTCCTTTTGAGATTGGCTTTTTCACTCAGAGTAATTTCCTTGATGTTCATCCAAGTTGTTGAACGTGTCAGTAATTTATTTCTTTTTATTTCTGAATAGTGTTCTATAGTATGGCTGTGCCACAGATTATTCAACCATTCACCCATTAAAGAACATCTGGGTAGTTTTTAGTCTGGGGCTATTATGAATAAAGTTGCTATGAACAATAGTGTACAAGTTTCTGCACAGAAATCAGTTTGCATTTCTTTGAGAAAAAAAAAAAACACTCAAGAGTGCAATTGCCAGGTCATATGGTAAGCCTACATTCAATTTAAAGATGAACCACCCAACTATTTTCAGAGCAGCTTTTCCATTTTACATTCGTACCAGCAATGTATGGATGACCCAGTGATCCAGTTTCTCTACATCCTCCTTGGAATGTGATATTCAGTGTGCTTCTTTAATGCATATGTTTTCGTAAGAAAAAAAGAAAGACTGAAACGACATTCACTAAAAGTGGCTAACCACAGTGGGTGGTAGGATTGGTAGATTGGAAATTGGTTTTCTTTTTTCCTCTATGAATTTTCTACTGTGAATACAGATGGCTTTTGTACTTGGGGGGAAAAGTTACAGTTTTATTCAAGAAAAGTATTGGGACATTATTGACCTAGGACCATGAATGAGGTTAACCTTGGAAATCAAGGGTCTGTACAGATTGAAACGTGCATGTTACTACCAGTTTATGCACCATGGATCACCTTCCCCAGGTGATCTATTTGCAATAATCAATCTTGAATTTGATCTCTATTAATTATATTAACGTTTTACTGTTGCTGTGGGTAAAAATAATTTTAACTTAACCAATATCTAACTAAGTAAAACACAGTAAAAGTTAGATTGACGTGCCGTGGCAATTATAAATGAGTAAAAATAAGAGATGCTTTGAAAGCCACAATTTTAGCTGGCAGATGAAGGCAAAATCATCGGCTGGCAGCATATTGGAGCTAAGCTTTCTGAAGGAGTCTGTTCATGTTCGTTCTGAATTTATAGTTCTTTCCAAGAATCCGTTTAACCCAAAGGGACTCACACAGAGATTATCTTTAATGCTGGTTTTGCTACCATAGCTTAATATTTTAATCTGTTTCATCCAGAGACAAAGACTACCCAATGGAAGTCATTTCAAACTAAGTCTTTTTTTTTTCTTGTTAGAATATAATTAATTAGAACTGTGGACAGATCATATTTGCTATTACACAAATTTTCAGAACTCCTGATAAGTTTGCTGTTGCTGGGTGTGACTTCATAAATGAAAGCCTGACCTCTTAAAACGTTACCTCCCAGGCTCCCACTGCAAAAGAAAAAAATCAGGCATCATCTGTGAATTTGAGAATTCTTCCTATTTTTCTGAGTTCCTAAAGTCTCTCCTTTCCTTATTCTGGAACCTCACAAAAGCTGCCTGGACAAAGTCTTTGGGGCTGGAGGTTTCTGGACGGTACCCTGTATGGTGATACAGACACAAAACGAATTAACAGGCCACCTCTGAAATTCTCCACCTCCACTGTCAGAGGGCAATGGGGAAATGTCACATATTCTAACTGCACTTTTGAGTTTTCTGTTGTGTTCCAGTGGCTTGTCGTCTTGCTACACAGCAAATTGGATGGAAGATGCATTGATGTCTCGGGTCCTTTGAGATTGCTGTGCCAAAGTCCACCGCACCCATGGCAGCCGGGGAGAGAGGCATTTATTCCCTTTGGTCCTGCATCTTCCTGAGGCTAAGACAGACTCACATTTTTCACCCTGGAGGAATTGAAGTCACAGGAGAGAAAACATGACCCCCACAACTGGCATCCAAATGTACCTCCCTTCCCCCAGTCTCCAGACCTATTTTGTTACGTGGATAGGAGCAGAATGCAGAATGGTCATTTGTTTTGATAAATGTGTCCTTAGCCCAGTCACAGTGTCAGCAGAGCTCTCAGGAAGTTTCTTTTGTTGAGTCAGACTGGATCTCTTGAGAAAAGTGGGGCCATGGTATCCTGGGTCACACCACATCATAAATCTGGCTAGCTTTCCTCAAGCAAAATAGAAATAAATTTAAAGAGGAATAAAGATGCACATACACAGTAACATTTTCCCTCTCCTGACTTTCAGGGAAAATAATTGGTGTGCAGTCCTTATTTTTAATCACCAATTAAATGTGGAGGAACACAAGGCCTAGTCTCACATGCTACAGGTTGTACAGGATGCCTGCCCTCAGGGTACTTCACCTCCCTAAGCCTTACCACTGTCCTTATGTGTAAAACAGGGATGGTGACAATACCCACCCCTCCTGGCTCTGCGGACAGCTAAATGAGATACTGCATGCAATCTGTGTAGCACTAGGCGCCGTATCTACTAGGTAGTACTTGTGGCACTACTAATACTCTAGCACTAATACTCCAGCAGTACTAATAGATATCTACTAGATAGTACTAGTAGTAAAAATAAATGCTATGTTTTTGTTTGATTTTTGAGACAGAGTCTCACTGTGTCGCCCAGGCTGGCGTGCAGTGGCGCAATCTCGCCTCACTATAAGCTCCGCCTCCCAGGTTCACGTCCGTTTTCCGGCCTCCGCCTCTGGAGTAGCTGAGACTACAGGCACCCGCCACCACGCCCGGCTAATTTTTTATATTTTTAGTAGAGATGGGGTTTCACCATGTTAGCCAGGATTGTCTCCATCTCCTGACCTCCTGATCCATCCACCTCAGCCTCCCAAAGTACTGGGATTATAGGTGTGAGCCACCATGCCTGGCCCATCAAATGCTATGTTTTAATCTACTTCTTGCAACAACACCTGTCCCTAATATAGCCATAGCCTCATCATAATGTATGGAAAAAATTCACTTTTATTTGGGCCAGCTTGCAGTTACCTTTTGTGTTGTGAGACATCACAAAAACCTCCTATAGATGTAGGTTGGGAGTTGCCCCCAGATCAAGAGTTGCTGCAGAGTACCATTCACAGCAGCAAAGATCTGGAAGCAAACTACATGTCCATCAACATATGGGTGAATAAAGGAAATGTGGTATTTATACACAATGGAGTACTAGCCAATCATAAAAAGGCATGACAACCTGTCATTTGCAACAACATGGATGGAACTGGAGACAATTATGTTAAGTGAAATAAGCCAGGCACAGAAAAACAAACATTGCATATTCTCACTTATTTGTGGGATCTAAAGATCAAAACAATTGAATTTATTAAAGTATGGTGTAGAAGAGTAGTTACCAGAGGCTGGGAGGGGTAATGGGGACTGTGGGAGAGTGGAGGGTAGTTAACGGGTACCAAAAAATCAGGAAGAATGAAGCAGACCTTGTCTTTGAGAGCACAATAGGATGACTACCATCAATAATTATTTAACTGTGCATTTTAAAATAACTAAAATATGACGGTGTTGTTTGTACCACAAAAGATAAATGTTTGAGGTCATGGATACCCCTTTTTTCCTGATGTGATTACTACATATTATATGCCTGTATGAAAACATCTCATGTACCCCATAAACATATACACCTGCTGTGTATCCACAGAAATTAAAATAAAACTTTCTTTCAAACGATCACTGCAGAATTTTTCTGGTAACGTGTCCAGAATTGGTGGGTTCCTGGTCTCACCTGACTTCAAGAATGAAGCCATCGACCCTCGTGGTGAATGCTACAGTTCTTACCACAGCACGTCCAGAGTTGTCCGTTTCTCCCCGGTGGGTTCGTGGTCTCTTTGGCCTCAGCAGTGAAACTGCAAACCTTCACCATGAGCATTACAACTCATAAAAGCACCACGGACCCAGTGACCAGCAACAAGATTTATTACAAGGAGGGAAAGAACAACGCTTCCACTGTGCAAAAAGAGACCCCACCCAGTCACCACTACTGTGTTGGGCAGCCTGCTTTTATTCCCTTATCTGACCCCACCCATATCCTACTGATTGGTCCATTTTAGAGAGAGCTGATTGGTCTATTTTACAGAGCGCCGGTTGGTCCATTTTACAAAGAGCTGATTCTTCCGTTTTACAGAGAGTTGATTGGTCCATTTGACAGAGTGCTGATTGGTGCGTTTACAATCCTTTAGCTAGGCAGAGTGCTAGACAGAAAAGTTCTCCAAGTCTCCACTAGATTAGCTAGATACAGAGCACTGATTGGTGTGTTTACAAACCTTGAGCTAGACTCAGAGTGCTGATTGGTGTGTTTACAAACCTAGAGCTAGACACAGAGTGCTGATTGGTGTATTTACAATCCCTTAGCTAAACATAAAGGTTCTCCAAGTCCCCACTAGACTCAGGAGCCCAGCTGGCTTCACCTATTGTACCACACGGTGGTTGCAGGTGGAGCTGCCTGCCAGTCCTGCACCTTGTGCCCTTGGGCGGTTGATGGGACCAGGCACTGCAGAGCAAGGAGCAACGCTTGTCGGGGAGGCTCCCACACGGAGGAGCCCACCACCAGGGGGTCGCTCCGACAGGGCAGGCTGCAGGTCTCCCCAGGGGGAGGCTGCTGAGACCCAGTGAGAATTCGAGCATGGTGTGGGTGGGCAGGCAGTGCTGAGGGACCTGACACAACCTTTGCAGCTGCCGGCCTGGGTGCTAAGCCCCTCACTGCCTGGGGCCTGTGGCACCAGCCGGCTGCTCCTAGTTTGGGGCCGCTGAGCCCACGCCAACCTGGAACTTGCACTGGCCTGTGAGCCCCACCTGCAGCCCCAGTTGCCGCCTGCACCTCTGCCTCCACACCTCCCCGCAAGCAGAGGGAGCCAGCTCTGGCCTCGGCCAGCCCAGAGAGGGGCTCCCACAGTGCAGTGGCAGGCTGAAGGGCTTCTTAAGCGTGGCCAGACTGGACGCCAAGGACGAAGAGGCCCTGAGAGCGAGCGAGAGCCGCCAGCACGTTGTCACCTCTCAGTAAGTTCTAACCTCTTGGGATGTCAACGAAGTACACAGCCAATGTTTGTGGATGACTAAGTCTTCAATTTGCATCTACTTTTCTCTATCTGTAAATGTATCAGGATCTTCCAGGGCAGACTCAGAGGGAACAAACAAATTGCCTATTGTTTTAATGTGTTTGGAGACACTTTGGTAACAAGACTGTTGGGCACTAAAAAGAATAAGGAATACTTTAAGAGTGGAATAATCAAGAAAAGGATATTTTCATTAACTGTGAGGAAGCCCTTTCTGATCAATGAAGCTATCTAAAACCTCAGTAGATCTTGGAGAAGTTTTAAATCCTTTGAAGGATGTGTGTGTGTGTCTGTGACAGTTCCCATGTGTTAAAATGTGTGTTTGTGTGAGTGTGTGCATTGGGTGGGGGGACAGGGGCTCAGAGCAGAGGTGGCACACTTGTTTATAAACTTATCTAAGGTATTTCAATTCTGCCACTCTTCCACATTATCCATCTTACCTTTGAGAGGTAAAGTTCCCTGTCTTTCTGGTGTCAGTTGCTGTATTAGGATGTGAGCTCCTGAGAGTGTGTACTTTGCCTGTTATGGTCATGACTGCATCCACAGTACCCAGAATAGCACTAGGCATAGAATACGTACTTAGTAAATACTTGTCAACTTAATGAGTTAATTAAAGGGATAGGCTCATTAATCCAACTGCTTTTTCAACTTTTCTACATTGATGTTTTTTAAGCACTTAAAGTCAGTGTCTCATGGGCACATCTCAATCTTTCATGGCAAAACCTGTGTTAAAACAGTTGCATATATTTAGAAAGGTGTTGAAGCTGTGTGCCTCAGAGCTGATTCCTGGGGAAGGTATGTTGGCATAAACACTCTTGATAGCTTCTAAGCAGGGATTATTGTGGGATATTGCTGAGAATTTTTATCCCATCGAGAAGTTTGTGCAGAAATGTTTAGGTTTCCTAGTCCTGGAGTGAATCCAAATACTACCTGAATTAATATAGACTGAGAATAGTGAATAACAAGATTTTTCTTGACAATATTGGTTAAAATGTTGCTTTTTCTTTAGAATGTAAAATTAGAATAAAAGAGACATGGTCTTTAATAATTATTTCTGTTTAGATTATATGCAGTGTGTTGAACTCATATAACTCTGTTCTAAATAACTTGAAGTCCATATTCTCTTCCCTCTCTTCATCTTCTATTTATCCCTCTTCATATTTCTAACATAAAGAAAGAGGATCACACTTTTAGATGCCTTAGTGAGTTGCCAGAAATAAACTAAACAATTTTAAGGATTTAGTTACGTTGGTTAATTTTATGTGTCAACTTGACTGGGCTAAGGAATGCCCAGATGGTGGGTGGAACATTATTTCTGGGGGTGTTTTTGGAAGAGACTGACATTGGAATCAGTAGACTGAGTAAAGATCCCCTGAAGGCTTGAATAGAGCAAAATGATGGCGGGTGAAATCTCCCTCTCTCTCTTCTTGAGCTGAAACATCCATCTTCTCCTGTCTTTGGACATTGGAGCTCCTAGTCTTGGCTCTTTGGACTCTGGGACTTACACCAGCCACCACTCCCATCTCCCTTCCCCACCCCATTCTCAGGTCTTCAAACTCAGATTGAATTACACCATTGTCTTTCCTAGTTCTCCAGCTTGTTGATGCACATGATGAGACTTCTTGGCCTCCAAAATTGCAAAAGCCAATTCACATAATACATTTCCTCTTAAATATTCATATATAGCCTACTAGTTCTGTTTATCTGGAGAACGCTGGCTAATACAAGAGTCAGGATATAATATTGCGCACAGCTCTGGATAAGTTGCCCTAGTAAGTATTTACTGAGCCTATTTTGCCATAATAATTTCCCTATAGTGCGAGCATTATGACAGCTCACTTTTTATCCTAATAAACTATCTAATGTTTATGTTGCATAATCTATAGTAAATATCGATTTTGGCATGACTGCTGCTACTTACTTGTGCCTCCTTAGCATGGATTTCCATAGGCAACTTTAAGGATATCTAAGAAGCAAGTTGAAGTGCTTTTGTCCTTTTGCAAAGAATAACACATATGCTAAGAAGCTGGATATAATGCATTTTATGGACTAAAAGGTTCTCTTTACACAGGGAGGCAGAATAGAGGAGAAAGGCCTCACATGGACTCTGCAGTCAGAAAAAGATGAATTGGAAACCCACCTCTACCACTTGATACCTGAGTAACCACAGACAGTTCACCTAGTCTTTTTAAACCCCAGTTTTACCATCTATAGATGGGAATAATGATAAGATCCACTTCTTAATGCTGCTGCAATGATAAAATTAGGTAATATAATACTTTAAAAGCACTTAACATTGGTGATTGGCACATTTATATACATTATTGATTGTGTTAATTCTTACAATTATTGCTATTTTGGGATTTAGAGCAGTGATACTCTGCTTGCATTTTGAGGCTGATCTTACTTCCATATGGAGATGTTATCCATTAAAATAGACTGTTTTCCAAACAGCTCATTGGCAATTCTGATCAAGAATACAGGCAACTACAGGGTGCTACTTGTTGACAATCCTTGCCAGCTTGGTGAAGTCTATAATGAATCAAAAACCACATTTCAGTCTTGGTTGTTGAGAATTCCGTATCTTTGAGTTTCAAATAAGTGCATCTTTTAAACTGGTCCTCAGTAGGAGTGTTTCATTTGATGTTTTTTGGTAGTAAAATCTCTGCCTAAGCAAATGAAGAGACTTCTTGAAAAAAAGTCTGGGGTGAACATTTTGCTCTTAGCAAAAATGGAGTTACATGGACCAGATTTAGCTTCCTGCCTAAAACAAGAGAAACAAAAAACAGATAAAAATAAATGAAAAAACAACTTGCAATATACCCACAGTAAATCAACAAAGGACAGAAAGATGAGGAACAAATGAAGTGAGTGATTCAGCTTCCTGCCTTGAGTTTCTGCATTGTGGTGTAGGGCGGGGCTGAGGTGTGGGACCTGGCAGGCTTCCTATCTTGAGAGATGGAGCTCATAGCTAAGAAAAACCAAGGCAGCTACAGCCTGGAGGACAAAGGTCCAGGCAGAATAGAGCTGTGCAGAGAGAGAGATGCAAAGATGTGTTGAGTGTCTCAGCTCAGTACAGATTAACACATGTGTGTGAGAAAACTACCTGAGGCCTGGACAAGAACTACCAGAAAGAATTAGAGTCCCAGGGCCTGGGACACACACAGTGCTGAGGATACTGCCTATGTAAATATACATACATATTTAGAGACAGGGTCTTGCTCTGTCACTCAGGCTGGAGTGCAATGATGTGATCACAGCTCACTGCAGCCTCGAACTCCAGGGCTCAAGTGATCTTCGTGCCTCAGCCTCCCAAGTAGCTGAGACTGCAAGTGCAAGCCACCATGCCTCGCTAATTTTTATTATTTTTTTATGTTTTGTAGAGACGGGATCTTGCTTTGTTGACCTGGCTGGTATTGATCTCCTGGGCTCAAGCTATCCTCCCACCTCAGCCTCTCAAAGTGCTGGAACTGCAGGTGTGGGCCTGTATCATTAGCCACATTAGAAATCCTTCAGATCAGTGGGGCATTGGTGAAAGTACTCAGAAAGGTCTTTCTTTTTTCGTAGGAATAGTCAGCTCTAAAATGAGTACTAGTTCTGTTCAGCCAAACAGTTCTTAAAAGCAGAACCAAAGAGGCTCAATTAACTTCGGTGAATCCCAGAACAAAACTAAAGAATATTTCTAAGAATACAGAAATGTCCAGCAGTCAGCGAGGTAAAATTACAACGTTTGATATCCAATCAAAAATTATTAACTATGCAAAGTGGGTCATGAGGAGACCAGTCAATCAATCATTCAAACCAACCTAGAATGGACGGTTATTACAGTTAGCAGATAAGAAAAGTAAAATGGAATGACTGTAATTTCTCTGTCCAAAGAATTAATATACCCACAGTATAATTAAGAATTAAGTTAAATCTTGTTTTTTACTTATTTGTGAAAATAAAATTAATTAGGAATATGGATAGAACACATTTTTGTTTTTTATTTTTATCTCTGACAGAAAGGATAGATCACATTTAAAAAATAGCACTTTTCAGAAATACTCAGATGTTTCTTTGGCTGGGTGTGGCTTTCTAGATGCAAGCTCAAGCTTTTAAACCCTGGCTCTCAGACACTCACTGTCACTTTTTTCCCCAAAGAAGCTGATGTTTTCCTATTCCTGGATATTTTGGCATTCCTGAACTTGCAGCTATGCAAGAGGTTTTCCTGCTGATAAGGTCAGCATTCAGTTCTGGATAAATTCTGCTTCGCTGGAAATCACATCTACAACAATGTCATCACAATCATGTGCCACCATGTGAGACTCAAAGGGGATCCAGAGCAAAAGGAAACCCAAGTAACAAAGGCATTTGTATTTAGAAGCAACAGGCAATTAACTTTCCAGGTAATTCTGGGAGTCAAAGCCAGGAATAAATAAAGTTTCAAACAATAGAGGCTGTAAATAAAAATCATTTTCTTCTGTTACATTTATCACATTCCAAAGGATTCCCGGATAAATCTTCATGCAAGTCCAAGTCCGATATGACAATGTGCTCAATCACCTAACTTAGAGGAACGAAAATAAGTTGCCGGTTTACCTAGTAATCTATATTTCCCTTTATTGCTAGTATTCTTGTCAGTATCTTAGGACTACACCTGACCAGATTAAATACAGAGAATTTGTAAAGTGCCAAATATGAATAATATTTCATTATAATATTAAGGCTAATTGCATACTGTATATTTCATAGGATAGATATAATACTGTTTTTGGCAGGTTTTGCATTCAGTGAAAGAAGGTGCTAAATCAACTATAATTATTTCAGGTTAGTCTTTGCTTCAAGCTAGAAAAAAAATTCTCTGAAAGCAAGAGTTAGGTATTGTTCTATTATATATTCTTTGAACTTCTGTCCCTGGCATAAGCCCAGATAATTCTTGAATTAAATTGATTCAATATATTTGGCCTAGAAGTGGAGACAGAAAGGCAAAGAAGGTAAAATACCTGCAATCAATTCATTTTTACAAGAGCCTGACTCTTTTACTTGCAGAGACAGAAATAACAAACATAGGGCTATTGTTTCTGACCACGATAAAATAGTTGTTGGCAGACTAGCCCTCCCTCCGAGAAAATGTTATGAAAAATATGAACAAAGCAAATAAAGCTTTAATAGTCAATATATTAAAGAGTACTACATGTAGTTGGTACTTATAGATATACCTTTATTAATGCATTTTTATATTTGCTATTTGCTGATAGACTCCCAAAGAAAATTCATAGTGTGTCAAAACAATCCTCTCCTATTTTATTGGGGACTACACAGGCAAATATATCACAAAAGAAAGCAGGACTTGAAAAATGAATCTCATTTCAGTCTGTTTTCCCAGTAAATTTCAAAGGGCTTCCATATTCCATCTAAATGTAGTCACCTGTATTCTCCAAGGATGCACATTTACTACAGTCCTGACAGGTTCAACTCTTGAGCTTGGGGAAATTTAGAATTATGCGCTACCACTTTCAAGTCCGACCCCGTTAATACCAAAGACAGCCAGGCTGTAACCACCTTCATATTTGTTCTATTACTGTTTTGCCTTCCCCACTTTTCAGGTCCTGAATCATGTAGGTGTGAAAGCAAAATATAATTTCCATCCCTAGAAAATGTCACTGCAATGCCAGAGGGCCGTATGTTGAGGACATCGTTTGCTAAATATATCACGCTGCCTTCATGCTTAGAGTAAATGTTTTAGCTTATAATTTTTCATTAGTAAATAAATAATAGCTCACACCAAAAATGCCTTAGCTACTTCTCACGGGCCATCTTGAAGGCGCTTATGTTGTCGGTCCTGGAACACAGATCCGGAGTTCTGGTTGGTGGCTTTCCTGAGCAGCGCTGCAGATGGTGCTCTTATGTGACAGAAGCAAAGTGTCATTTCCATGGAGGAGATTTCAAAGCCTACCACGGCTGCAGATGCCTTTCATGGGAGCTGGGAAAGGAATTCTCTGTATTGTTAGGACAAAATTGGCCCCTGCCTTTTGACATGACCCTTGGATGGGCAACAGTGTTTTATTTAATAATTAACTATTAAATGAACTGCCAACATTTATTCAATTATTTATTTATTTAATGATAGTTTTGAATTTACAGAATAGTTGTCAAGATAATACAGAGACTTCTCATATAACCCATACCCAGTTTTTCCCTATAGTTAACATATTCCACCAATATTGATGTGTTATTATTAACTAAAGTCCATATTTATTCAGATGTCTTAGTTTTCACCCAATGTCCTTTTTCCGTCCTGGGATCCAAGAGACCACGTTGCATTCAGTCATCACATCTCCTTAAACTCTTCCTAGCTGGGACAGGTTCTCATACTTTGTAGTGAATTGTATCCACTATTCAACTTTTTTGAAGATCTTGACAGTTTTGAGAAAACTAGTCAGATATTTTATAAAATGCCCTTCTATTTGAGTGTCGCTTTTCTCGTGGTTAGATGTGGGGTTATTTTTTGTTTCAGGGAGTGTTTAAAATTTTTTTGAGATAACTCACAGGCAGTTGCAAGAAATAATGCACACAGATTACTCGATCCCTTTGCCAAATGTCCACAATGGTAACATGTGTAAAACTATATCATAATACCATAACCAGGATGTTGACATAAGTGCATAAGTATAATCCATAGATTTTTTTGTGTGTGTGTGACAGGGTCTTGCTCTGTTGCCCAGGATGGAGTGCAGTGGTATGATCATAGCTCACTGTAGCCTCGACCTCCTGCACTGAAGAGATCCTTCCACCCCTCAGCCTCTTGAGTAACTGGGACAACAGGTGTGTGCCACTTGCTTATCTACTTTTCTTATTTTTCATAGAGATGGGGGAGTTTCACTATGTTGCCCGGGCTGGTTGTGAACTCCTAGCCTCAAATGATCTTCCTGCCTCAGCCTCCCAAAATGCTGGGATTATAGGCATGAGCCACTATGCCCAGCCCCAGATCTTATTTTGATTTCCCCAGTTATACGTGCACTGATTTGTACGTGTATACTAAGTTGTATACAGTTTTCTCACCTGTGTAGGTTCCTATATCCCCTACCAAGTCAAGGTACTGAACAGTTTCAACACCGCAAGCATCCCTTTTCTAACTAAACGCATCTCCCAGCTACCTTCCATTACAGCACCCCCACATTCCCTAATCTCTGGCAGCTACTCCTTTCCTAAACAATTTTTCCCCTTTAAATACCATTGTATATACAGAATCACAAATCTGGCCTTTTTGTATTGGAGTATTTTTCCATAAAATTATTTTTTCAATGTAATTTCCTGGAGATTTGCTTGAGTTGTTATGTATAGCTATATTCCATTTATTTTAACTATGGAGTGGTCTTCCATTGTGTGAATGTGCTACTGCTAGTTGAGCCATTCACCTGGTAGAAGACATCTGGGCTAATTCCCATTTTGTGGCTATTACAAATAAAGTTGCTGTTAACACAACTATACAGTTGGTGAGTCTTTTCTTGTTTGGTAGTAAAGGAAAAAAAAGCTCAAAATTTAGCAAAACTCCTTTTCTAGGATGGATGATTTTTTCAATTTCCAGGAGAAAATAAGAAATTTCTGATAAACATCATTTTTAATTAAAAACTCTTGTGTCCTCCAAATTTTATCATTACAAACTCTTCCTCAGATATATTAAGTAATTATTTTTTGAAGATTTGGGCTTTACTAATTTCTTTCATTTTTTTCTTGGAATTGTTGTTTATTCCACACAGCACTGTCAAGGAAAAAAGTGAGCCCTATTTCTCACGAGTCTTCTGAGAATGTGAATAGTGAGGAAGGAGGAGGAATCCATGTGTGGGACACAGTGACTCGGCCACTGCAGCAGGGCTGATGGGAAGATTACTTACCTCTGTTGGTGAAAAATTGGAATATGAGTGTTGCAGAAGCAAAAAAAAAAAAAAAAGAATTCTGATGGCAAAATATATCCCTACACTAACAAACTGAATGTCTTGCTGAGGAATCTGAACTGCACACACCACGGTTTCAGGAGACGGGCTGTGATGTGGTGCTGGAATACAATATCTGTTGTTTCTGTGTACTTATTTTTTTTCCTCAACTATCTTTAATTTCATTAAAACTATATTATATTCAGGCTGAGTGTGTGGCTCATGCCTGTAATCCCAGCACATTGGGAGGCCAAGGTGGGTGGATCACTTGAGGTCAGGAGTTCAAGCCCAGCCTGGCCAACATAGTGAAACTCTGTTTCTACTAAAAATACAAAAATTATCCAGGCGTGGTAATGCACATCTGCAATCCCAGCTACTCGGGATGCTGAGGCAGGAGAATCACTGGAACACAAGAGGCAGAGGATGCAGTGAGCTGAGATCATACTCCAGCCTGGGCAACAGAGCAAGACTCAGTCTCAAAAAAAACCCCAAAAAACTATATTATATTCCCTCTCTCACCTATATGCCTCTTCATACTGAATCCATATTCATACTGAATAGAAATACCTTGAAGTTAAATCCTGGATTTAATGCATGGAGAGGTATAGTTTTCAGTGCAGCCTGTTGCCAGTTAGCAAAATTTAAGGAGCCCGCAGGGGTACATATGACTTTGTCTAGCCCCAAACTCAACCTGGTGGATTATTCCTACAGTCCTCATGTTAAGGAAGACAGATTTAGTTTGGGGCACACATTTAAGAAATTGAAAATAAGGGAAGGGTGAATCGATAACAGTTACTAAGCAAAACATAAAGCTGTGGATATACCAGCACTGGGTTGTATGACAAATAATTTCAGTCCGGTTGGTTGGGGCATCTATGAGTGATATAGCCAGGCTGATCAGTACCCTGCCTAAAGTAGATGGCACTCATTGATTATCCAGCTGTATGTTGGGTGTGATATATATTAGGGGATGTAAGTTTAAAAAAACCTACTAGTTACCTTCTGGGGAGCTTGCAGTTTGGCTGGGAAGACAAGACGTAGCACATAGAAGATGTGGCCAGGACATAAGGGTTAGATCCTGTAGAGTAGCCTGTGTCTGCCATTATAGTTTGGAGCCAGCTGGTTTATGGATGTGGTGGAGTTGACTGGCCCCTTTTAGAATGGGATATTTATGGATTCTCCGAGGGGATATTGCAGGTGGGAGAAACAGTGAATGAAGGTATTGGCATGCACCTGGTGCGGAGGGAACGGTGAGGACACAGCTTCTCCAAGTGAGAAATTTGATCTGGGTCCACAGAGAAGACGACGGAAAGCAGAAGACTGGCCAGTTGTGGTCAGGCACAGGAAGATGTATCCTTCCGCTTGACATGAATCAGTGAGTAACCTGCAGTGTCCAGGAGATTACATCTTGTAACCTTCCTTACCATGTTCTATCTCAATGATGCCCACAAGTTAAGTATTAATAGTATGATCCCACTTTATGTAGGAGCAAAATGAGGTTCAGAGGAAACATGGTTTATTGTGGTCCCCTGAGAACTTGATTCCAAGCAAAAATCTTGAGCCAATAGTGAACAAGGGCTCAGATTCTAGAGTCAAACTGCCAAGATCTGAATTTCAGCTCGCTTATCAGCTTGGGGATCCTGGCAGGATCTCAGCCTCTCTGTTCCTCAGTTTCCTACCTCCAAAATGAAGATAATGGTAAGTCCTATAGCAGTGTCTGACTCTCAAACTCAGTAGGATAAAACATCTACATTTTTGCCCTAAAAATAATTTTAAGCTTTTGGACATAGTATATTTAAGATGCATCTAGATGTAAGTAGGTTATTTTCCCTGCAATAATGATATTTAATAATTCCTGAAGATGATTCTTTTTTCCTTTCCTCTTTTTTTTTTTTGAGACAGGGTCTTGCTCTATTGCCTGGGCTACAGTGCAGTGGTGTATTCTCAGCTCACTGCAATTTCTGCCTCCTGGGCTCAGGCGTTCTCCCGCTTCAGCCTCCTGAGTAGCTGGGATTATAGCCACATGCCACCACACCTGGCTTATTACTGCTTTTTTTTTTTTGATAGAGATGGGGTTTCTCCATATTGCTCAGGCTGGTCTTGAACTCCTGGGCTCAAGTGTTTCTCCTGCTGCAGCCTCCCAGTGCTGGGATTACAGGCATGAGCCACCATGCCTGGACTAGGTGATACTCAATAATCCCATTTTCCTTTCTCTCATTTCCTCCCAGACACACACACACACACACACACACACACACACACACACACACAATTTCTGTCTCTGTCTGTTACAAGTATACGTCCAGCATCTCCCCTTGGTCTGACTTAATATAAATTGTGGTGAGATATTCTCAGGGCAGGGTGTCGTCCTGCTGTGACTGCAGATGTGTCATATTTAATATCTTCATGGATGACACCGAGCAAGGTCCATGAGCTTCAGCACTAAGAGTAAAGATCCCACTGCAACAAAGAAAGCAGAGAAACTTCCAAGAGGTGTGACTATGAGGGCACAGATATAGTGCTTACAGGTGCTTTGATTTGTGCCTGCTGAGGCGGGGCACACCACCCCTGTTTCCATGGAACATGGCCCATGTGGGGATGAATCTCACGATGGGTGCCAAGCTTACTGATTAGCATGTTAACGTCTGTGCACTGCATGGAGGTTCAGCCCGAGCGAGGCAGGCTGGCCCTTCACATGTGAATCAAGCCCTCGATAGCCCAGCCCTCCAGGTCTGGTATGTCAGGTGCAGGTTCATCTTGTGTAAAGGCGGCTCTCTCCTAATTTCAGAGTCGGTGACTACCCTAACCACAGAGCCCTTTGGTTTCCTAGAACTTAGAGTCCTGCAGTCATTCACACCCCAACTCGGGGTCCTGTGGTCATTCACACCTGAGGCAGGTGCTGGGTGAGGTGGCTGCACACCATGCTGAACCAGTCTTCAGCGCAGCAGGTGGAGAGGAAGCTGAGGAAGAAGAGGATGGCATGCCTGGTGCTGGAAAACTAGCATCACCAGGACAGTGAGATGGAGACCAGCAGACAGGTCTCCTGCCCAAGTGGTATGTGCCACTTCTGGTCTCCAGGCTACGGGGTGCTGCACCCCAGAGCTTAGTGCCTGAGGACACCTGCCTCCTTAAAGTGGGGGAGTGGTTTGTGAGGTCCCATCTCCACACACGTGGAGTGGAGAGAACTTACCTGTATGCGCTTACAGGGAAATTGACGTTACCAGCACACCTGTGAGCCTATGTGATAATGTGAGGGAGCCTGTGGTGATTTTCATGTGAGTCCAGCTCCAATTCCAACAAAATAAAACATTTTAAGATCCATAACAAGCATCTATTTCCAACGCAGCCTCTCCAAGAAATGTACCTCATTGATGACAGGTGTGACGCTCAAGAATTTTAAATTCAAACATCATTATGAAACTCAATCAAAGGACATCACACATTTTTTATGAAGGTCTTATTTCCATGTGGATCTTCTTTTTCCCCTTTATTTTTTTCTGTCATCATGATGGGAATAAGTGCCGTTTCCAGAAGGACATTATTTAGGAGTTTGGCAGAGCTGAGTCTTCGAAGGACTGAGGACAATTGTTCAGAAAGACACCACAGAGTTGGAACAGACATGAAGGAGGATTCCAGAAGACACAAATCATGCTCCCCTTATGAACACAGATATTTCTGACTATTACATGTGTGAGGCCAGATATGAGAGTTCAAATGCAGCAAGTTGCTACTTCGAACGTACTGAGATTGTCACAATCCCTGCATTTTGATGTGGCAGTCATCAGTGCCAGCGAGAATAAGATACCACTTGGCACCCTTTTCACATAGCTCGGCTCTTGGGTCACCTTAACATTCAAAGCCCACCCTACTTTTAGGTTAAAACTGCTGCTATTTTTAACATGTCCTTGGTTGGACATCAAAGAGAAAAAGTTTCCCCATGTTCTCACTGACTTCAAGTCAAAGATCCAACTCCTTGAAGACAAATTTTCTGGAACTTCCCTGTGGTGTGGGTTATACTGGGAGATCAGGTGAAGGTAGGTCTGCTGCATTAGTCTGTTCTCACATTGCTGTTAAAGACATACCTGAGACTGGGTAATTCATAAAGAAAAAGAGGTTTAGGCCGGGCGCGGTGGCTCAAGCCTGTAATCCCAGCACTTTGGGAGGCCGAGACGGGTGGATCACGAGGTCAGGAGATCGAGACCATCCTGGCTAACACGGTGAAACCCCGTCTCTACTAAAAAAATACAAAAAACTAGCCGGGCGAAGTGGCGGGCGCCTGTAGTCCCAGCTACTCGGGAGGCTGAGGCAGGAGAATGGCGTAAACCCAGGAGGCGGAGCTTGTAGTGAGCTGAGATCCAGCCACTGCACTCCAGCCTGGGCTGCAGAGCGAGACTCCATCTCAAAAAAAAAAGAAAAAGAGGTTTAATGGACTTACAGTTCCATGTGGCTGGGGAGGCCTCACAATCATGGTGGAAGGTGAGGAAAGAACCAAGTCACGTCTTACATGGTGGCAGGCAAGGAGAATGAGAGCCAAATGAAAGATTAAGAAAATGTGGCACATATACACCATGGAATACTATGCAGCCATAAAAAAGGATGAGTTCATGTCCTTTATAGGGACATGGATGCAGCTAGAAACCATCATTCTCAGCAAACTATCACAAGAACAGAAAACCAAATACCACATGTTCTCACTCATAGGTGGGAATTGAACAATGAGATCACTTGGACACAGGAAGGGGAACATCACACACCGGGTCCTATTGTGGGGAGGGGGGGTTGGGATAGCATTAGGAGATATACCCAATGTAAATGACGAGTTAATGGGTGCAGCACACCAACATAGCACATGTATACATATGTAACAAACCTGCATGTTGAGCACATGTACCCTAGAACTTAAAGTATAATTATAAAAAGGAAAGAAAGGGGTTTCCCCTTGTAAAACCATCCAGATCTCATGAGATTTATTCACTACCACAAGAACAGTATGGAAGAAGCTGCCCCCATAGTTCAATTATCTCCCACAGGGTCCCTCCCACAACATGTGGGAATTATGAGAGCTACAATTAATTCAAGACGAGATTTGGGTGGGGACACTACCAAACTATATCAGTCTGCTTTGACCCCAGTGCAGGGTCTTCACTCACTGGTTCATGTACCATTTGTCCATGAGCATCTCCCTCATGCCAGACACGGATGTGGTCCCTGGTGGCACCATGGTGACCATGACAATCAAATTCCTGCCTTCAGGATAGTCACATACAATGGAGGGGTTAGACAATGCACAAAGCAACTAATAAACATACCACTTCAAGTTGTGATAAAATGCTATGAAAGTACTAAACAAGGTGGCTTGATGGAGGAAGACTAGAATGGAAGTGATGGAGCTGCCTGAGACAGTGAGGACAGGGAAGGCTCCTCTAGGTTAAGGCGTGGGGTGCTGTTCTGTAAAGAGGAAAGATCCAAAACAGCCAGACCAGGAGCAGGAGCTCCACGCACAGGACACTCCAGGGCACAGCCCGCAGGCAGGAGTGGGCTTGGCTTGCTTCAGAAACAGAGATGGACATGGGTGGCCAGCATGTGCGAGTGTTTACTAGCTGACTGCATGGCAACAAGACCATAGAAGGCAGGTTTGGAAGCAACAGATCCTAAATTCTGATTCCAAATCAGCTGAAGAATAAGGACAGTCTTTGGAGATATTTTGGTTTATAGCTCTTTTCCAACTACCTCTCCTGGCAGGAAGTAAGCTACTCCCCTGTGCCCCAACTCACATCAATGAAGGATCGAAGCCGCTGTGTCCAGTCAGGATGCTGCTAAGACTTTCCAGTCGCAGACGCCATGGTGCCAGGACAGAATCGGAGCTTTTGTAGAGCAGGCACATGACATCCACGCTTCTACATAAAAAATGCCTGATGGCATCTGGAGCTGTCCAACATTGTCCTGAAATCCTAGTGACAATCCTGTTGCTTATTATTTTCCTCTGTGCAGTTGCAGTTCTGACCTTCGTTATATAGTAGCCAAAAGCTTTATTTATAACATATCAAAAGCAGATTTTACTTATGTCAGTCAATGCTTTAATTTTCCACCAGGATGGTAACTAAACTCTGCTTTTAGGACAAACTACGTCGTCTTCTGTCTGTTGAGCAATTTAGCTTAAATCTTGCAGGAAACCAAGCTCAATCAGAAGGAGCTGTGTACACTTTACTGAAGGTGGTTCTAAATATGGGATTTGTTGGATTTAAAGGAAGCAAAGTGAAATGAAAGGCTGATACAATGATCTATGAATAGAAAACACAAAATCACACATGTATAGTAGAGATTTAAAATAAGTTCATATATTTGCAAAAACTGAAGTACTTATTTGGTCTGTGATAATATAAATTATTTTTTATCATTTTAGACAAGATATGGTCTTGTGGTCATGTTTGAAAAATTGTCCTTTTCAAATAAGTAAACTAAAATATTTACAGATTGTTTTCTACTGTTACTTTTATTTATTTTCCTAAAAGAAGGTGTCTCACTATGTTTCCCAGGCTGACCTTGAACTCCTGGGCTTAAGAGATCCTCCAGTTTCAGCCCCCAGAGTAGCAGGGATTTTAGGCGTGAGTTACTGCACCCAGCCCCCTTACAGATTTTATTTAAAGAAAAAAAAAAAAACAGCACTTTGGGAGGCTGAGGCAGGCAGATCACAAGGTCAGGAGATCGAGACCATGGTGAAACCCCATCTCTACTAAAAATAAATATATTTTTAAAAAATTAGCTGGGTGTGGTGGTGGGCACCTGTAGTCCCAGCTACTCAGGAGGCTGAGGCAGGAGAATGGCATGAACCCGGGAGGCAGAGCTTGCAGTGATCCGAGATCATGCCACTCCACTCCAGCCTGGGCAACAGAGAGAGACTCCATCTCAAATAAATAAATCAATAAATCTTTGAAGGGATTTATTTTTTTATTTTTATTTTTTAGATGGAGTCGCCCAGGCTGGAGTGCGGTGGCGCTATCTCGGCTCACTGCAACCTCTGCCTGCCCGGTTCAAGCAATTCTCTGCCTCAGCCTCCCGAGTAGCTTGGATTACAGGTGCCCACCACCACCACGCCCAGGTAATTTTTGTATTTTTAGTAGAGACAGAGTTTCACCGTCATGGCCAGGCTGGTCTTGAACTCCTGACCTTGTGATCCACCCACCTTGGCCTCCCAAAGTGCTGGAATTACAGGTGTGAACCACCGTACCCAGCCTGAAGGGATTTTTAAGCCTTGCAGAAACCTGTTGCCACAGCTTATTTCCAATGTTTTGCTTCTGCAGAGGCTTTTGCTGACCTGACTCACTTCTATATTTAGGGTTCAACTCAGTGCTTCAACTCTGACCACACAGCCTATGGTCATTACATATTGTCTCTAAACTCTTAAGCATCTGTGTCTCAGGTACAGACCCATCTTAGACCCTTCACCCATGTTTTTATTTCTGAATATGTGGTGATTAATCCTTTCAGAGCCGGTTCTAACTTCGATGTACAACCGAAGCTTCCGAATGGGTTTTGGCCATGGTAAGAAGCCCTTGCTGAACATTTCTCTGAATGGAATAATTGAATAGACATAATTACAAGGCTCTGTGCCGTGTGAAATTGTAAATAGCACTGACAATGTAATTTGCATTCATTTATGATACAGTAACTCATAACGGTTCCAATTTTCATCCCCTTCATTAACAAGCTCATCTGTTTCTCTGATGGAAGCTCCTTTTGTGTTAGATACAGCTCTTTGCCCAGAGAGATGCTCACGGTGGACTGGTGCTGAGAAGTGGTCTTGGTGTTGCTGACCGCAGGACACATGGCAGAGTGGTGCCGCCTGGAGCTTGTGTACACCCCAGCCAAAGAAATGTGTGTGCAAATTCTGGGCTGTTTGGCTTTTTAAAAAAATATGTACATTTTGCTTGCTTGGATTACAGGGAATTATTATATTAAACAAGTAATGAAAACAGACCTTGCCACCAATAAAATAATAATGAGGAGGAGGAAGAGAAGAGACATGCCATCAATTAATATAATAATATTAATAATAATGGGGAGTAGGAGACACAGACAAGGATCATATTCCTTGTGAACCCCTCCGTGGATCAATCTCATTGTAGTTACTCAGAATCCTCCACTAGTCATTACTTCACCATTTCACATCATGTGTCCCATGATTTGCTCATCCTTATTTTTTATTTTTATTTTATTTTATGTTATCTTTTAAGAGACAGGGTCTTGTTATGTTGCCCAGACTGGAGTGCAGTGGTGCAGCCATAGCTCACTGCAGCCTTGAACTCCTGAGCTCAAGCAATCCTCCTGCCCCAGCCTCCTAAGTAGCTGGGACTATAGGCCAGCACCACCACACTTGGATAATTTTTTTAGTTTTATTTTTTGTAAGAGACAGGGTCTTGATGTGCTGCCTAGGTTGGTCTGGTACTCCGGCCTCAAGTGATCCTCCCGCCTCAGCCACCCAAAGTGGTGGGATTACAGGTGTTAGCCACGGTACCTGGCCTCATCTTGATTAAAGACATCATTTCTGCTTTATCCTCCCCAACAGCAGCTCCAGCTTATTCTGCTTGGACCAGGAAAATAGAAACATTTTCCCTGTCGGGAGTGTGGGGATTGACTGCCTCTTCTTCTTCTTCTTCTTTTTTTTCTTAAACTCATCTTTTTTTTCTTTTAATTTAATTTTAAGTTCCAGGATACATGCACAGGATGTGCAGGTTTGGAACACAGGTGAAAATGTGCCATGGTGGTTTGTTGCACCTATCAGCCCATCACCGAGGTATTAAGCCCCACGTGTTAGCTATTTATCTTCATGCTCTCTCTCTCCCTGGCCCCACGACAGCCCCACGACAGGCCCTGACATGTGTTGTTCCTCTCTTTGTGTTCGTGTGTTCTCATTGTTCAGCTCCCACTTGTAAGTGAGAACATGCTGTGTTTGGTTTTCTGTTCTTGTGTTAGTTTGCTGAGGATAATGGCTTCCAGCTCCATCCATGTCCCTACAAAGACATGATCTTATTCTTTTCTGTGGCTGCATAGTATTCCATGGTGTATATGTACCACATTTTCTTTATCCAGTTTATCACTGATGGGGATTTGAGTTGATTCCATGTCTTTGCCGTTGTGAATATTGCTGCAATGACCATATGCTTGCATGTATCTTTATAACAGAATGATTTCTATTCCTTTAGGTAAACACCCAGTAATGGGATTGCTGGGTCAAATGGTATTTCTGGTTCTAGGTCTTTGGGGAATTGCCACACTGTCTTCCACAATGGCTGAACTAATTTACATTCCCACCGGCAGTGTATAAGCATTCCTGTTTTCCACAGACTCGCCAACGTCCAACTGCCTTTATGTTCATTCATCCTTGCAGGTGGGGGAAGTACACGCATATTGAGGGGATGGCAGGATGATGACAGACGTTTGTCCATATTCCCCTCTTGGGCAGGGTTAATATCCATATGTTGAGATCACAAGTGGCTTCTGTTGGCAAACTTCTGCCGTCGGTGCTTGTCCAGATAAGAGACAGCTCCGTCTGCCAGGTGGGTGGACCCACAGGTCAAATTTTTGTGTGAAGTATCAGGAAGACAATTTTTACCTCAGATCCAAACATGTTTCTTCAGTTCTGCAGAGGCAGCAATTAAGGTACTGTGTTTGATACAAATTTAACTTTGTTTTTACTGTCCGTTGGTTCCAGTCTTAAGTAGGGTGCAGTTGGGTTGGTCTCCGCTCTCAGAAAACCTAGCTATGAACAGTAGGTTTGCATTAGGTAGGGGGCTAAAGTACTTATGAGATCATTCCTATGGTGTGTGCCTTCACTGAGGGGTTCTGGGTCCTGCTAGTGGGCAGAAACTGGGTCTTATTTTTGTATTCAGAACATGTAACATGTAAAGAGCTGGGTTCAAACTTTTGTTTTTCAGGAAATATACTAGATCAGAATAGGTTTATTTGCAAGACACCACAAATAGCAATTGCTTATATGACAGTGTAAGGCAATTTCACCCTAACATAAAAGCCCTGATGTGGGCAATCAGGGCTGCAAAGTGATCTGTATCGCGGGGTCTTCAGGAACCCAAGCCCCTTCCAGTGTGATTCTGTCCCATGCACTGTCTCCATTCCCAAGGTCACCTCAAGGTCCACAGTGGCCGTATCAGATCCAGCCACGATGACATGATGACAGCATGACAGTCTGTGGGCAGGGAGAATGAACAATATAAAGTGGCTATAAGGTGTGGCGTGTTTCATCTGTGCCTGGAAGTTATCACTGACTGTACTTCCCTTTGGAGAGACGTGGACACCTGAGAGTCTAGGAAGTGTTATTATTGGCAGTCACATGCCAGGCTAAAAATGAGAAATTTTATTATTATGAGAGAACATACGCTTTTTGTCCCAGAAGATTCAGTTGCCTGTGGAAGATGAAGAATGTAAAATTCCCTGTAACTGTAATTCTAGGGCCAGATAACTTGTTCTACAGGGAATATGTATGGGGAGTGATGGAATGATGTCACAAGTAACAGTGGTTGGAAACCATCTGTTAGGTCAGACATGAAAAGGTCACTGGCCTGGGATGTTTCAGTGGCAGGAGTGTCCAGCCCTGAACTTCATTTCCATTCTCTCAATAATGGGTGATGATATCTAGAAATGGGAAGATAACGTATTATCTGTTTAATCTACAGGGCTGTTATAAAAATCAAGTGAGATAACATGCAAAGGTAAAACGGTGTCTTTTTAAATCCTACCTGTTTTACCGGGTTGAATAGTGTCCTCTCAAAATTTACATTCACCTGAAACCCCAGAATGTGACCTTATTTGGCAATAGGGCCTTTGCAAACGTAATTAATGCAGTAGAGTTCATGATGGATTCTGGTAGGATCTAAATCCCATAACTGATATCCTTATACAAAGACCATGTGAGGACAGACACATAGGGAAGAAGGCTATGTGGGCTGGAGGCTGTGATGTGCCCACAAGCCGAGGAATGCCTGCAGCCAGCAGAAGCTGGAAGAGGGGGAGAAGTATTCTTCCCTAGAGCCTCAAAAAGCAGCATAGCCCTGTTGACTCCTGGATTTCAGACTTCTGGCTTCCAGAACTGTGAGAATAAATTCCTGGTGTTTTAAGCCATGCACTTTAGTATTTAGTAAGCCATGCAATTTAGTATTCAGTAGCCAAGCATGTAGTATTTTGTTATGGCAACCACAGGAGGCCACAATAACCGTCCTTGCTCCGTGGCTTTTGTGTAAGGATTAAATGAACAGCTAAGTGGTGAACATGGTGCCTGACACAGGGTCAGCACTTCTGAAATGTCTTTAAGGGAGCTGTGTAGAGTGCCCCATCTATGGATTAAACCAAGCTTGTCCAACCCACAGCCTGTGGGCTGCATGCAGCCCAGGATAGTCCAACACAAATTCGTAAACTTTCTTAAAACATCATAAGATTTATTTGTGATTTTTTTTTTTAGCTCATGAGCTATCATCAGTGTTAGTGTATTTTATGTGTGGCCCAAGCCAATTCTTCTTATTCCAGTGTGGCCCAGGGAAGCCACAAGATTAGATATCCCTGGATTAAAACTTCCACTGTGAAAACATAATAGTGGGAGATGGGTGTTGTATTAGTCCATTTTCAAGCTGCTATAAAGAAATACCCAAGACTGGGTAATTTATAAAGGAAAGAGGTTTAATTGACTTACAGTTCTGCATGGCTGGGGAGGCCTCAGGAAACTTACAGTCATGGTGGAAGGGGAAGCAAACATGTCCTTCTTCACAAGGCAGCAAGAGACAGAAGTGCAAAATGAAGGGTGAAGAGCCCCTTATAAAATCATCAGATCTCGTGAGAACTCACTCACTATCATGATAACAGCATGGGGGGAACCACCACTATGATCCAATCACTTCCCATGAGGTCCCTCCCCCAACACATGGGGATTACAATTTGGATTACAATTTAAGATGAGATTTGGGTGGGGACACAGAGCCAGACCATATCAGGTGTTGTTCCAGAGAAAGAGAGAATATGTTTGCCCAGAGGTGTCAGCTATAAGCAAACAAGGACTAAATAGAGAGAGAAGTTTAAAATTCATCATTTCTATTCTTCTTCTTCAGGAACTCTACATGTCCCCATTCACCTACTGCCAGGTTCCTGCCTCCTTGTCCAACTGCACAGAGCAGCTGATTCCCGGAGACACTCATTAGCTGTGCTGTTCACCATATGTGCTGGTTTAAAATTAGGCCCTCTGAAAGCCTACTATAAAATATGAGCACATGGGGACATTTTATAACCAACTTGAATTTAATTTGATTTTTCTCTTGTTAAAAGGACTGTCCCTCTTCACAGTTAATGCATTTTGCGTTATCATGTTTTCTCCATGGCCAAATCCATAGGTCCTAAAACTGTGGTCATATGACAAAGCACCAAAGAATTGTGCGAGTCTTTGCAGAGGGTTGGTTAAATAATTTGCATTAAATAAAAACAAAAAAAATAATAATGAATTTAGTTGTTTTTTGTTAAATGAGATGCAATCTTAAATTAGTGATGACATAGACAATGTTTAAGAGAAAACAGAAATAGGAAGAATAAGCATATATCAAACTTTACCCTCCTGTTATGCAGTAATAAACCATTATTAATCCTCATTGCTAAATAGGATAATCATAGTATCCAGTATGTGGGACTATCATGAGGAAAAAATGAGATCGTGCTTAAAAATAAACATTTAACCCAATGACTGGCACATAGTAACTCTTCAATAAACAGCTGATATCCTGAAAAGGAACATTGCATTGGGGCGGTTTCCCAAATGCCACTCCTTGGATGAAGGTTGGATGATGACAATGTTTCCAGCATTCTCAGCTATCCTTCCAGATAATCTCTCACTGCTCCATGAGGGCACTGAGGGAAGCTTCTGGCTACATGGCCCAGGGAGTGAGAAGCCCCCATAGTGGGACATCAGGCTGGGGAAGCGCACCCCTTCTGGTGCCATGGGGAGAAGGAGGAATTGGGCTTACCAGTGCCTACACCCCATGGGACAAGTTTGCAACCTTCATTGGAAAGAATTAGGCTAGTTCTTCTTAATGAGTCTCTGCTCGGCTTTATCAGGGCAAATTGAGAGAAATATGTTTAGAATGATTCTTCCATTTTGGCCAGCCCATAGGAAAATGGTTATTATTATTATTATTTGAAATAAAACTATGTTTCAGAGCAAGTCTGAGAACCTCTTGTACTGTAGTTAAGAGCTTTAGAATGAAGCAAAACTTAATTGCAATATTTTGTAACAATAGTTTTATATCACTGTACCCAGTTATTGAATGAACATGATAAGTTTCAGATTTTTTTTGCCAGTGACAATCAGATGATAACTTCTGACTCCTGGGGCTCTCATGAGGTCAAATCATTAGTGCAGGTTAAATCCTTAGCACATTGTGTGCTTCACCCAGGGAGCTCCTATACAAAGGGCAGCTGTTCCTCTCGATCCACTGTGGCAGCTAATCCCCTCCTTCCAGCTCAAGAAATGTCCTTTGTTTACCGGAGCCTGCATTGTCAACACAATCACCCTTGGTGGCAAATATAATTTAATTTACAGTTCGGAAATGCAAGCCTCAGGATAAGGTAAAGCACAGGTCAAACTAGCCTGGTATTTGTGTGTGTGTGACAGGCATTGCTTTGCAATTCCCCGAAAGGGAGGTAGGATGTATGAGTTTACAAGGGTCTATGTGTTTGTAATTTAGTTTGAAATTACAGTTTTAGTTTGTGAACAGGTGGGATCTGGCTCCATTACACAGCAAGAGAAACATACTCTTTTTTTTTTTTTTTCTGAGACAGAGTCTTACTCTGTCACCAGGCTGGAGTGCAGGGGTGTGATCTCAGCTCACTCCAGCCTTTGCCTCCTGGGTTCAAGCAATTCTCCTGCCTCAGCCTCCTGAGTAGCTGGGACTATATGCGTGTACCACCATGCCCAGCTGTTTTTTGTATTTTTAGTACAGACGGCGTTTTACCATGTTGGCCAGGATGGTCTCGATCTCTTGATCTCGTGATCCGTCTGCCTTGGCCTCCCAAAGTGCTGGAATTACAGTTGTGAGCCACTGCACCCAGCCAAGAAACACATTCTTATCCCTGACTTCATGGCTCTCTGTTCTTTGTCTCTCTACCTTCATCATGTTGATTGGAGAAGAGATGTCAGCCAGGACAAGTGAGTCTGTGCCAAAGAGAATTAGGGATAATTTTTTATCTTTAAGTTAATGTATCCCTCTTACTCCTTTGTTTATCTTTTTCCATTTAAAAATGCTTACCTCAAATTTAATTTCGATGCAAAGTTTTCTTCCTAAAACTTTATTATTTATACAATGGTGGAGTACTTTTTGTTTAATCAAAGTTTATTATTGCATATCTTTTGTCCCTAGCTCTTGAAAGTGGCCTGAGTAACCTTGAAATTGCACTGGAATGACTTCACCTTTGGCCTGAAGGGTTGACAGGGAGAGCCTGTAGGATTTTGATTAATCAATTCATCCCAATTTTCCATTTATGGAGCAAAAACAATGTTTCAAAGTGGCCTGTGCTCTGCACAATGTTCGTAGTGGTTAGCAATGGGAAATTGCAGTCTTTATTTTTTTCAATATACCAAATTTTAAAACATTATAAAAGTAATGCTAATTATAGAACATTTCAAAAGTACAGAAAATTAAAATATTCAAACAAAATTTAAACTTATGAATGTATTGGTTTTTCTCGTTTTTCTATATATATACATAATTTCTTATGATCCTGTTTTATGCATTGTTTTGTCTTCTGTTTTTCACCGAATATTAAATGTAAATATTTGCCACATTATTCCAAATTCTTCATAAGCATAACTTAATGCCTATGTAATCTTTCTTCTTTATGTGTGACTTTGATTGGACAAATGTGAACACAGAGGCTTGAGTTAATTAATATATCCAAGGTCACAAGTTTAGGGCCAGGTGTGACCACTAGTTGGGAGTGTAAGACATACGCCATATTTGGATTCATGTCAGGAAGAAGAGTCCTGTTCTTCTTTGAAGAGTCCTGTTCTTCTTTGAAGAAGAGCCATTTGATGGCTGTTCTGGTGCCATCAAATCATCATCATTTGTGGGAAGAACATGGCTCATGGTGTGGCTGAGCCCTCCATCCACTTGCCTCTGTCTGAGTCAGAGCTTCACAGTCTTTCCTTATCCTCCTCGTTCTCATCCAGTCTTCCTTCTTTGTTTCTTTTCCAAGTCCTCTGAGCACTTTCTTTTCTTCCTTTGTCTCAAGGCCCAGTTGCCATTGGCTTTGCTGCAATTTGTTCTAATTCCCAGCCTATTTCAAGGCTTCATACCCTTGAGGAATTGTTTTTAAAAAGTGTTTGTTTGTTTAACCCCTTGAACTTCTTGATCTTGATGTAATAATCATTAGAGTAGCTACAACGTGTTGATCATTTACAGGGTACTGCATGCTGCGCTAAGCCCTTTACATTCAGAATCGAACTTAAGTCTCTCACACAATCATCTGAGGTAGGCATCATGATCACTACCCCCTTCTTACCCATGGGGAAACTGAGGCTTGGAGACATTAAGTGGCAAGCCCGCCATCACACAGCCAGTGAGTGACAGCGCTTGGATTCAAGCCCAGCTCAGTTAGACTCTGAAGCCAGAGCTCCCGGCCACTCTGTTAAGTTGCTCATCCATATGGGTGCTAACTTTCACTTTTTCGTGACTGTGTTGCTGTCATGATGATAATCATTGATCACCAGTTTCATTTTAAATATATCTTTCAGTTAAAACAGACATTTCTATGTGGGCTTTTACAACAAGCAAAGGACAGTGAGAGAGAAAGGAAAATGCAGATAAAACATGTTAGGAGACCATCAGGTTGTGGTTAAAAGCACTTGCTTTGAGGTCACATGGCTGCAGTTTCCAATTTTAGCTCTGCTTTTTACTTGTTTTGTGACCATTGATACTTTATTAAGCTCTAAGCTCCAGTCTCCTTATTTGTCAGAGGGATAATAATAGTGCCTGCCTCATAAGATTGACATAAAAATGAGATAAAACAATGGATATAAAATACTTTAGCACAGTGCCTGGTACATGGTGAACAGCTGAGTGTATGGATGAATGGATGACTGTTGTAACACAATCTTTTTATATCCCATGGTATTTCAAAAACATGTAATGGAGTGGATTGCAAAGAAAGAAATGGTTGAGAAGATGTAAAGTAATGAAAAGTGTTAGACATCATTGCCAATTGGTGGCTAGTCAGAAGTAAAAATAAACAGTTGTAAAGAAGGTACAGCAAATCAAGAGTGGAAAATAAGGGTTAATGTACCCAAATCTCAATCAGTCATTTACATCAAGTCATTCAGCGTGTGAGCAAAGATGCTAAGACCGCTGGATGGGTGACTTCAAATTCCCCTGGCCCAGTGTCTTGATATAAACTGAAAATTAAAAATAGAGAATCTTGACTGGGCATGGTGGCTCATACCTGTAATCCCAGCACTTTGGGAGGATCCCTTGAGCCCAGGAAATTGAGGCTGCAGTGAGCTATGATTGTGCCACTGCACTCCAGTCTGACCAACAGGCAAGAGCCTGTCTCTAAAATAAAATGAAGTAAAATAATATAGGAAATATTGTTTTGTCAGTTTCGGATGCTCACTGTTAAGGGTAGAAGGTGGAAATTTCTGATGACTTAATCTAAGCACCTAAATCCAACCACTTCTGAATCTCCTAAGTAGGCATTCAAATCAGCAAATCCCCTTCGTAACTTCAAAATAGTCATTGTCTTTCTCTTCACACTAAAATTTAAGATCTATGTGGGGAAAGATTTTGTCTTTGTTATCAAGATATCCCCAGCATTTACAAAAATGTCTACTACATGGTAGACACTCTAATAATAAATGAATGAATAGCAAGTATAAGAAGCCCAATTCCATCCGGCTTTAATGAGGAAATGTTAAAGAATGTGAGTGCACTTACATAATTTTGAGTAGATATACCATCAGGGGCAACTGTAGGAGGCACTGGAAGATGTAACCACTGACACATGATGCGTAACTGCTGCATGTGTCAGACAGTGTAGCATTAATTCCAGATAAATAGAGCTGAAATAAACTACTGCACTGTAGTCACTTGTGGTCTATCTGCATACATGCTTTCTGATTTCATTTGTTCAGTAAGAAGCTTAGCTAACTATATTCCTGAACTGGCATGTTCCTTTGGGTTTTGATTTCTTGTTTCCCCCACATAAGCCAAATTGAGTTGGGTTAAGCATAAAAAGAGAAGTTCTGACTTTCCTTAATAAAGTCCTTTACATTCACGAACCCAAGGAAATTGATAAATCCATTTTGACTTTAATTTAGCTTTTCTTCAAAAAGCAAAATGTTGGCATTTCTTTGGCTCCCTTCATTCTTCAGATGTCTTCTTTCTTGCCTTTCTCCAGTGTCCTAGCTAATGATATGGTTTGGCTTTGTCCCCACCCAAATCTCATCTTGAATTGTAGCTCCCACAATTCTCATGTGTTGTAGGAGGGATCTGGTGGGAGATAATTGAATCGGGGGAGCAGTTTCCCCCATATTGTTCTCATTGTAATGAATAAGTCTCACAAGAGCTGATGGTTTTATAAGCAGAAACCTTTTCATTTGGTTCTCATTTCCTCTCTTGCTGCTGCCATGTAAGCCGTGCCTTTCACCTTCTGCCATGATTGTGAGGCCTCCCTAGCCATGTGGAACTGTGAATCCATTAAACCTCCTTTTCCTTTACAAATTACCCAGTCTCAGGTATGTCTTTATCAGCGGCACGAAAACAGACTAATAAATCTAACAATCATCACCACCTGACAACACCCACTCTAGAATTTCACTGCAGTATGTGATGCATTCTAATGTGGCTGTCATAGTTGGGGTCCCTCAAAGCAGAGCCCGAGACAAGGACTGCAGTGCAGGTAGTTAATTTGGATGAAGGATAGACCAGTGTATTAGTCCATTCTCATACTGCTATAAATATATGACCTGAGACTGGGTAATTTATCGATAAAGGAAAGAGGTTTAATTGACTCACCGTTGTGCATGGCTGAGGGGAGGCCTCAGGAAACTTACAATCATGGTGGAAGGTGAAGGGAAAGCAAGGACCTTCTTCACATGGCAGAAGGAGAGAGAAGAATGAGAAACAATAGGGAAAATTGCCTTATAAAACCATCAGATCTCATAAGAACTCACTATCATGAGAACAGCATGGGGAAAACCATCCCTGAATCCAATCGCCTCCCACCAGGTCCCTCCCTTGAAACATAGGGATTACAATTCTAGATAAGATTTGAGTGGGGACACAACCAAACCATATCAACCAGAAGGGGAGTAGACTGATGAAGCAAATCTAGAAAGTGTAGGCAAACAATAAAAAGTGTGGGCAGATCACCTGAGGTCAGGAGTTCGAGACCAGCCTGGCCAACATGGTGAAACCCCATCTCTACTAAAAATAAATGTTTAAAAAATTAGTTGAACATGGTGATGGGTGCCTATATCCCAGCTACTCGAGAGACTGAGGCAGGAGAATCACTTGAACCTGAGAGACAGAGGTTGTGATGGCCAGGATCACGTGACTGTACTTCAGCCTGGGTGACAGAGGGAAACTCCATCTCAACAACAACAACAAAAAAGTTTTAAGCACCACAGGCAATGGTGCTTAAAACTACTGTGGAAACTTGGAGGACAGCAAGAAGCCTAAGCCTCACCTCCTGAAGCCCTTCGATGAGGACCAAGGGGACCGGAAGTTGTGAAAACGAACTTTCATCATTCATTGATGGAAGATGATTATTTCCCTTGACATTAAATCCCCAACACTCCCAGCCACACAGGTAAGACTGAGCACATTTGAGTGACAAGCTATCTGGTAAAGACATGCAGGTGCTGATTGTGGGAAGTGAACCCAGCAAGCATCGATATAAGGGCTGGTGAATGAATAGATGTGGCATTGACAACGTCTGGGTAGAGGAGTTTCAATTGAGGCTCCTCATATTTATGTCAAATGTGTTTTTATTCCCTCTAAGAGTGGCTGCTTTTAATCCTGTAAACTGTTTAAATCTGCTTTAAAGATTTTTAAATAATACATCTGTTTGTGTGAGTTTTTTAAAAAATCAATTCTAATTTAGTGCTTAAGTTCATGCATAAACTACTTGAGGCGACACTTGGGTTGAGGTTCAGGTTCTAGCAAAGCACTTTTGTTGATCATGAATGCAGAGGATGTGAGTGCATCACTGGTCTATCAGTGGGTGTGAAAATTTTTTAAAATGCCTGTCTGCCTTGTTTCTCATGTTTTGTTTGTGCACTTTTCTTCCCTTTGCATGAAGTATCTGGTCCAACTCCCTCCTCCAACATTTGTCTATTTCAAGATTTAAAGTGTCACATGTTCTATTAAGTCTTTTCTGATTCTTTCCACCATCCCATAGACAGATGTTGCTTCTGTTATGCATGCATCCTTTTCTTCCTTCTAGGTCTCCTCCCCACGGTCCCTCTACACAGCCGCCACAGAAATCCACCTAAAGTATCAGATCACGTCAGTCCGTAATTAAACCTATCAGTGGCTCCCTGCTTCCGTAAGCCCAATTTAGTCTTCAACACAGACACACACACACACACGGACATGCACACAGGTGCATGCCCACACATATACACATGCAGTACACACAGGCATGCATACACGTGAACACACATATGCCTAGACACAGACACATCCCCTTACACTTTCTTATCACTGTTCCTCCTCATAGAACATATCCCTCCTTTTCACCCTTTATTTCACCGTGTACGCATTTTCCTAAGAACCCATCACTCTTTACTGTTATTTATCTATAAATATAACCCCCGCACACATAAAAAACCTGAAATATTTGCACAAACCTATCTGATCCAGCTTTGTGGCTCCAGTACCAAGCTCAATGCCTGCAAACATGGTGAGCATGAAATAAGTTCTGTGATGGAAACTGAAAAAATCAAATGAGGGAAATCTGTCCTAGATTAATTCTATTCATGTTCATGATCTTGCTCTAAATGCAACATCAGTCAAGAGCTTAAATAAAAGATGGAAACATATAGATCCTTAGAAACCTAGGGAATTATTTCAAAGTATTAATTGTCACCTGTCTGTGCAGTTAAATTTGTTTCCACATAAAAGTCAGAAGAAGACATTTATGAGGCCAAGAAACATATGAAGAAAAGCTCATAATCACGGGTCATTAGAGAAATGCAAATCAAAACCACAGTGAGATACCATCTCACGTCAGTTAGAATGGTGATCATTACAAAATCTGGAAACAACAGATGCTGGTGAGGATGTGGAGAAATAGGCATGCTTTTACACTGTTGGTGGGAGTATAAATTAGTTCAACCATTGTGGAAGACACTGTGGCGATTTCTCAAGGATCTAGAACCAGAAATACCATTTGACCCAGCAGTCCCATTACTGGGTATATACCCAAAGGATTATAAATCATTCTGCCATTAAGACACACGCACACATATGTTTACTGCAGCACTATTTACAATAGCAAAGACTTGGAGCTAAACTAAATGCTCATCAGTAATAGACTGGATAAAGAAAATGTGGCACATATACATCATGGAATACTATGCAGCCATAAAACAGAATGAGTTCATGTCCTTTGCAGGAACATGGATGAAGCTGGAAACCATCATTCTCAGCAAACTAACACAGGAACCAAAAACCAGATACCACATGTTCTCATTCATAAGTGGGAGTTGAAAAATAAGAACACATGGACACAGGGAGGGGAATATCACACACCAGTGTCTGTCAGGGGGTGGGGGGCAAGGGGAGGGAGAGCATTAGGGCACATACCTAACACATGCAGGGCTTAAAACCTAGATGATGGGTTGACAGGTGCAGCAAACCACCATGGCAGATATATACCTATGTAAACAAACCTGCACGTTCAGCACACGTATCCCAGAAGTTAAAGTAAAAATTTTTTAAAAGTATAGCAGAGAAGGAGCCTATGATATAAAATAATCATCCTCTCACTCCACTCTTAGGGCAAATGGAAGCATAAAAATGTCGCTGTGTGAAGATGGAGCTCCACACCTGCCCTACCTGTTCCACAAGTGTTATTGCGTGGATGCCACCTAAGATCTATTGAAGTTTACAGATAGTTTTTTAAATGAAAACCTTAAGTTCTATTATACCTATTCTTGTCTCTATAATATTAGTTACTTAGGGCTTTTTCATTACTAGCTTATGAGAAAATAAGACATAACTTTTCTTTTTATGAGAATGTCCAACAAATACCAAAATAGAAAATGAAGAGATAGTAAATGAGGTCCCAGGTACCCAACTTGTGTTTCAGCAGTTATCAGCATTTTGCTTACCTGTTTCTTTGCACTTATGCCACCTGAAATATTGTTTAAATGTTCCAGATATCAAAGAATGTCATTAGTTAATACTATATTATGTATCTGTAAAGAGCCTAACACTCTTTTTAAAAAATAAACATAACCATAGCATCATTATTTCTAATAAAATTGACAATGATTTCTTAATATCTTCTGAAGACTCAGTGTTCAAATTCCCTGATGGTTTCAAAAATGCTCATTGGCACCTTGATACGTTTGAATAATGTTCAAAGAGGATGTATGCAGTGTATTTAGTTTATACATTCTTAAATATTTTTAAATCTATAACAGCATCCCAATCTTATCTGTTTCTTTGTGCCATTTGTTTGTGGAAGAAACTAAATCATTTGTCTGGTAGAAATTTTCACATTCTGGATTTGGCTGACTGAATCATGGTGGTGTCATTTCATGTTTTTTTCCCCCATCACATATTTCCTGTAAGCTAGGAGTCAAAACTAGAGATTTGACTGGATTTGGTTTATTTTTTGGAAGGATCACTTCATGCATAATGCTTTCTGTTGCTTTCTCTCTGGGGGCACCAGTTTTTGGTCGTTTTCTTTAAGTGATGTTCCAAATAATTAGTGCAGAGAAAAGTTCTTTTGATTCCAGATTTAGAGCTCAGAATTCAGTTCAGTTTTTGGAAGGGTTAACTCATAGGTAGTACCTTTTGTTACATCACATACTTTGGGTTGCTTTTCATAAATTATAACCAGAATGATGATTGTGGAGATAAGATCCTTGGAGTCTGTCTTTAGTGCTCAGGGATATATTATTTGCCATATGTAGCAAAAGGCTGTGAAACTCAGAGTCAGACAGACTTGAGCTTAAACCTTGGATTCACTTCTGGCTAAGTGTCCCTGGACAAGACACTTGACTTTTCTGAGCCTTGAGATGAATCATTAACCAGAGGTACTAACACTCACTGTAAAAGGTCTTTGTGAACATTCAATAATGTATGTTTATTGTGGCACTATTCACAATAGCAAAGACTTGGAACCAACCCAAATGTCCATCAGTGATAGACTGGATTAAGAAAATGTGGCGATTAGACTGGATTAAGAAAATGTGGCGCATCTACACCATGGAATACTACGCAGCCATAAAAAAAAGATGAGCTCATGTTCTTTGTAGGGACATGGATGAAGCTGGAAACCATCATTCTGAGCAAAGTATCACAAGGACAGAAAACCAAACACCACATGTTCTCACTCATAGGTGGGAATTGAGTAATGAGAACATTTGGACACAGAGTGGGGACCATCACACACTGGGGCCAGTCTTGGGGTAGGGGAAGGCGGGAGGGACAGCATTAGGAGATATACTTAATGTAAATGACAAGTTAATGGGTGCAGCCCACCAACATGGCACATGTATACATATGTAACAAACCTGCACGTTGTGCACAAATACCCTAGAACTTAAAGTAAAAAAAAAAAAAAAACATGGAAATTAGATTCAGTTCTTGGTGCAGACCAGACGTGCTGCCAATGTTCCTCCCATTCACTGAGCAAAAACCCAGAAGACACTCCAGAGAGCTTGACTAGGGCGGACCATTCTTGGAGATTCAGAAAAGCATTTATTTTCGTTAATCAGGCCATGAAGACAAAGATAATCACAACTCAATGAAAACAAACTTTTCCACAGTTCTATAGAGGATGTTTCATGTACCTCATTTTTTGTAGAATGGAAAAGGGAGGCCCAGGCTAATTGTTCTACCTGTCAGGATACAGGAAATGTGGAAAAGTCATTAAACTATGACGACGGAGCAGTGTTGATTGTATAACTTACCCCATTTCCCATCTGCCTCAAGAATGCTTGCCAGTGGTGCTTGTGGCTGCAGCGCTTACCCCGAGATAACAGCCACAAAATATCTTGCTTTTATTATTTTTGCATCGCTCTGGTATATCAACTTTGGGGAAAAAAGACATCATTTATTTATAGCATTCTGTTTTTAGTGGTGGTATTTCCATTTACAAAATATAGTAATTCTTGATCGCTGAAAATGTCAAATCCCAGAAAATGCAGCATTTCTACGCGTGATGTTAACATCACTCTGGAACAGTTGTTGGCTGAATATTATTTGATGAATCCGAGTTTTCTGAAATAGACGGTTCTGATTATTCAGACGATTCTGGTGTTAGTTCTGTTTAGAAATAGCTTCAATAACAGTTTTTATGTTCTATTTTCACATTGAAAATCAGTCAGATTGGCTTCAGCCTCAAAGAGCGTGTTTATGTACAATTGAATGAGTGCTGGCAGTGAGCTGTACTTTTTTTCTAAACGGGAAAAGTGTTAAATTACCTGTCCAATAAAAAAATTATATTAAATATTTTGGTGATTTATATAGTTCTAATTCTCACTATCTCTGTCTCTTTGACTTTTTTTCTGTCTCTCTCTTTACCTAAATTATATATTCTGCTGCTATTCTGGCTGACAGCAGGTAGTTGGGAATATGTGGCTGGCTGTGGAATCTTGAGCTGTTCATTCAGTCTCATAAAGGAAGAGGATCTCACCTTCTATTTGGCTTATTTATAAGAATCTAGAGTCTCCTTCCCTGGGGTACACATTATTCTTTATTAGGCTAGAAAGAGAAATACTAGGATCTTTGAGATTGTGGGACCCCACTTGTTCATATTTCCTAGAAGTGTTGCGTTCACTCATCTGGTTTCACCCCGCAAGGGAAATTTCCTTTACTTCTCCAGTACTGAGAGGGCCATTGCACTTGGAAGTTTTAAGGAGAGGAAGAGCAGTTGGGGAACTCCAATCCTGACTTCTTCAAAATACACCATTAGAGACATCACACACATGCTTCCTTCCTTTTGATTCCTATACCTGCTCCCTGTCAGAGGCTAAATCCTCAGAGGCTAAAAAATTACGGGTTCTTCGTCAGTAAATATGGAGGAGGGGGTGGGTTCTGTCACCAAAACCCTTGAAAACCTAATCAACTAAGTTAATTTCATTTCACTTGGAATCTACTGATAAGCAGTGCAAAAAAAAATTTTTTGGGGCTTTGCTCTGTGAATTCTTGGGCTTGCTGTGATGTCACTTATTCTATGAGATCTGCCACCTGCCCAGCTCTCCAATTAATCCTGGGTCCTCAGAGCACAGATTGGAAGTAACAGGCAGAGAGGACCTTTAATCTGCTTTAGAAAACTGTCCCTGATATCTCAACCATGTCCTAGTTAAATGGGCTTGAAAATGAGAAGAAACACCTCACTGATGTGGCTGGGGGCACCAAATGAGATATAGGGGTAATTTCAGAGAGTCGGGGCTCCTCCCAGATATCCTCCCATCTATCCAGATCATATATTTTCCTCACAGGCCCATCAGCTTTAGAAATTGTTGAAATGGGGTAAAGAATGGTGGTAGAGAACGAAGCTGCCACATTCTGCCTTGCGCACAATTACAGGAGATGCTACAACTTTTCATGTAGGGTTCTACTTGGCTCCTCTTCTGAAGTTACCAGTTCACACTCATGCACCACCTGCTCTCAGATGACAATACTGGGCCATATCTGTGTCTGTACTTTGTAATTTAAGCTACAAGAGAGACCTGGAATGCTAATACCTTGATAATTAGATACTACGTTTCTCAAAGTTTAACCACTGAGGGCTCATGATTTGAGTTCTATAAGGGAGCGAATTAAGACTCTCAAATTCTCATCCCAAGATGGGATTTCCTCTTTGTACCACCATACACAGCTCCTTCCTTCCTTCCTTCCTTCCCTCCCTCCCTCCTTTCTTTCTGTCTTTCTTTTCTTTCTTTCTTCTCTCTCTTTCTTTCTCTTTCTTTTCTTTCTTTCTTTTCTCTTTCTTTTCTTTCTTTCTCTTTCTTTCTTCTTTCTTTCCTTTCTCTTTCTTCTTCTTTCTTTCTCTTTCTCTGTTCTTTCTTTTTCTCTCTTTCTTTCCTTCTTTCCTATTTTTTCTTTTTTTCTTTCTTGTTTTTGTTTTTAACTTTTGGTACAAGTCTGTCATTTGCATTTTTCCCTTCCGTCAAGGTACTTATTATTTAGGGGTTTCGGTAGTAGTGACCATTAATTATTTCAATTCTAACCACAAAAAAAGGAATATATTAAAAGGATATGTAGCAACTGCTGTGTGGGGTGTGATAGAGAAGATTCTTCTCACTAAAACACCCTGGACGTTGTAAATTAAGCAAAGAAGAAAAAACTCAGAAATGTGGTGGGAAGAAGGCAGATCAGCTAGGGATGGAGAGATCCAAGAATAGCACGTGGTAGTTTCCTGGGTTTCTCTTTGCCTTAGATGTTCTACGTTCTCACCAATGGAATGTGAATTGATGTGATGCATGCCAGTTTTTAGCAACGTCTTTCAGAAAGGCTTTGCCTTCTCCATCTTCTCTCCTTCCCTGTGTATGGCAATGTGCAGGCGACAATGAGATCCACAGTGATTGGAGCCACAAGATGCAGGTAGCCTGGGCTGCAGGTTTACTGCCTGGAGGAAGTCACCTGACAATCAGAAGCATTTGCCTTGGTTACATGGATGAGAAACAAACTTCTGTTTGGTTCAGGCACTGAAATTTGGAGATATGTTTTTTCTTGCAATAAAGCACTACTTTAAGAATACAAAAATAACAGTGAGGGATGATTGATTTGCTACATATCATAATGTATATTTCCATAAATTTATAGCAATTAAAACACTATTATGCCAATTTGGATCTTGATAGACTGGTCAATATCACAGAATTCAGCAGATTCACATATTCATAAATTTAGCACACAATTAAGACAATATTCAAATCAATGGGAAATGGGGCGTGAATAGACCGATGACAGTTCAATAAATGATGCTTTGCTATTTCAGGAAAAAAAAATTTAGGTTCCTATCCCATGCCTTAGAAAAATAAACTCCTGATGAAATGCAGAGCTAAGCACAAGGTGACTGCAAAAATATTTTTAAGAATTATATAAGACTATATATTAGATACGAGGAAGAATATTCCTACTTAGTAATTAATGAGGTATAAAAGTTATTACTAAACATTTTCATAAATTTGAATATTAAAAATTAAAAGGAGTCAATAAAGTTAAAATAATGGTGACTAATTAGGAATTATATCTATAATATACTTACCAGATATGGTTAACATTCAGATATCTAAAGAACTATTGTATTTCAGAAATAACAATATAGACAACTCAAAGAAAAATGGTCAGAGCATTTGAACATAAAAAAAGAAATGAAAATGTTAAAGAAGCATATAAAACTCTTCTCACTCACAGAAATCCTTAGAGAAACTCATTTTAAAAAATTGAAATATGTGGAGCAAGATTAGCAAAACAATAAATTTAGTCATATTCAGGTTTGGAGTAGTCATATTGTTGAAAGACTGATTCTATTGTATAATTTTGTTCAATATACTCAGTTCTTCTTTAATAGATCTTCTGTATGAGCCTTTTGCCCACATATTGATAATTGCTAAACAAGTATGAAGGTAAATTTTATTTTTAAAAAGTTCACAAAAACAATGTTTGCATGATTACAAGTTTCCTGGGAGATCTCACACAGCAATGATGCTTGTTAAACAGTAATTAAATACTATATCATCTATCTGAAATACTACCTTTTAAAAATAATTTTGAAAATAAAAATATGAAACAAAGTAAATTATCATTTACATATAAGAAAAAACATGCAATTCTAGCTCTATTCCCTGACTCAGGGGTTCATGTGTTACTCCTTTTATAAAAAATGTTCACAGATTATAAAGAAAACACAAATAACTTAGAAGATAAACTATAAGAACAGCTGCCGCAATAAAAGTCTTGAAATTCTGAAATGCCAGAGGCTAAAGTTTATTACACAATTCATGATTGATTTAACTGGTGTGAGTTACTGAATACTCCAAGATTTCATTTCAAGGCTCAAGTATTTGCCCAGCCACCTGGGACAGAGTATATGGAAAAGTTTGTAGAAGTTAAAAAACAAAAAGGCGTTCAGAGTTTTTGTCACTCACGCTGTCTCCATCTGTGTCTTTCCTGCCTGTCTTTTATTCATCTCTCCTAGTTTTTAAGGATATGTTTACATGGTGGCTCCTGCTTCCCACCAAGCCACTGCAATAGCGGATTCAGGCTGGGAATCTCCAGCAGGAAGGGACTTCTCAGTGTAACTGCCCCCAGAGAGGCTGCTAAAGTTTCCTCTGAACCAGTGCCTTACTCCACCTGGAGAGAGAGGGAGAGATGACCAGGAGGCTTTGTTCTCTCAACTGCAGGCTTCATAGGAACTCAGGCATGTTGCACTTATAGTAGCGTTTTCGTGCCTTTCTTCCATTCTCTTTTTGGAGGGGCAGTCATACTGGTGAGCGGTTAAGGACGAAGGGAACATCAGCTCATCAGCGAATGATTTTTTTTTGAGCACATTAAAATTGGTTCAGACCTTTTGCTAATCCTGTTTGTTCTTTCTCCTAATATTATAAATTGCAATAAATGTTGTATACAAATCTTTTTGTTTCTTTGTGGTATTTCTAATTTTGGAGCTTGCTTTTGCTGTATGTAGTATTATTAATGAGGTGGGCACAATCTAAAGGCTCTAGAAGCTCAGCTCCCCAGGTGGTTCCTTCCTTCCTTCCTTCCTCCCTCCCTCCCTCTCTCTTTCCCTCATCCCTCTTCCCTTCTTCCCTTCTCTCTCTCTCTTTCTCTCTTTCTTCTTTCTTCTTTCTTTTTCTGTTGTCCGGGCTGGAGTTCAGTGGCATGATCTCCACTCGCTGCAACCTCCTCCTCCTGGGTTCAAGCGATTTTCCTGCCTCAGCCTCCCGAGTAGCTGGGATTACAGGCTCCTGCCACCACGCCCAGCTAATTTTTGTATTTTTAGTAGAGACAGGGTTTCCCCGTATTGGCCAGGCTGGTCTTGAATTCCTGACTTCAGGTGGTCTGCCAGCCTCGGCCTCCCAAAGTGCTGGGATTACAGACGTGAGCCACCACACGCAGCCCCTAGGTGGTATGTTTCTAAGGGAGACTTTATTGTGTAATCCACAAGGTGGAAAGGGACCAGGAAAATAGTCTGTTTTTGGGTAGTGGATGTGTCAAACACTTACCCAGGAGGCTCTTCCTGGGCCCCCTCAGCTAGGAAGATCTGCTTTCAGGCATGCTTATGCAAAGGGTCGTACAGCTTCTAAGCTGGGATCTGTCTTCAAGGAGGCAGTGCCACAAGTCGTGATGTGTTTGTGGTATGAAATAAATGGCTAGACTAACATTAAAAGACAAAAAATGTAGCGGGCATGGTGGCTGACACTTGTAATCCCAGCACTTTAGGAGGCCAAGGCAGGAGGATTTCTTGAGCCCAGGAGTTAGAGACCAGCCTGGGCAACATAGTGAGACCCCGTCTCTACAAAAACAAATTTGAAACATTACCAGGCATAGTGGTGTGTTCCTGCAGTCCCAGCTACTTGGGAGGCTAAGGCAGAAGCATCACTTGAGCCCAGCAGATTGAGGCTGCAGTAAGCTATGATTGTGTTATTGTACTCCAGCATGAGTGACAAAGCAGAACCTTACCCTCCCCCCCAAAAAAAATAAGTAATGGGATAGGATGGAATAGAATAACTCAGAGAATTCAAATACTTTACTGCCTTATTACAGGTACTAAGACAAATTTAGATCTTTGAACTGTTACTTGAATTATTTGTGTGTACTTGTGTAACATAAGATGCATTTCTTACTCTGAATTCTAGTTAAAAGCACGGTGGCTCACACCTGTAATCCCAGCACTTTGGGAGGCCAAGGCGAGTGGATCACAAGGTCAGGAGTTCAAGACCAGCCTGGCCAACATGGTGAAACCCCATCTCTACTAAAAATACAAAAATTAGCCGGGTGCGGTGGCCAGTGTGTATCTCAGGAGGTTGAGGCAGGGGAATCACTTGAACCCGGGAGGTGGAGGTTGCAGGGAGCCAAGATTGCACCTCTGCACTCCAGCCTGGGTGACAGAGCAAGACTCCATCTCAGAAAAAAAAAAAAATTCACTTTTCTAAAGCTTATTCCATATATAGGCAATATTTCTACTAAAAAAGAGAAAAGCCACTAATTGGGTAATGTTAATTTCATGTTAGTATAGATCCACGGGGCTTGACATTAATATAATAATAATAGCCAATATTCTAGGGTGACTCACTTCTTTCTCAGGATTTCTAATAGGCCTCACAGGTATACCGGAAACTTCTCTGAGGTCCCATGAGTTTGTGGGTCCCAGGACCAGCTTGTCCCTGGACGCAGTGAGCCTATAGCTTGCACCTGCCATGCTGCATGAGCTTAGGCTTTACCCTTTCTTACACGTCTCTGTGAATCACTAAAGTGAGTGTGTGTGTGCTACCCAAGTCTGTGCGCAGACCTCTGTAACTCTCAGCACAGGTCCATTCAAAACACTTTGTTATATCTATAATAGATAAAATTAGAATCACCAGAAAGCAATAATAAATGTAAAATAATTGTTAAAATTGGTAAGACCTTATATCTAACAAAATATTATGTAGTCACTAGATTTTTTTTCTTTTCTTTTCTTTTTTTGTTTGTGTGTTTGTTTATTTTTTGAGACGGAGTCTTGCTCTGTCGCCCTGGCTGGAGTGCAGTGGCACGATCTCGGCTCACTGCAACCTCCACCTCCCAGGTTTGAGGGATTCTCCTATCTCAGCCTCCCGAGTAGCTGGGATTACAGGTGCCCGCCATTACACCCACCTAATTTTTTTTTTTTTTTTTTTTTGTATATTTAGTAGAGACGGGGTTTTGCCATTTTGGGCAGGCTAGTCTCAGACTTCTGACTTCATGATCTGCCTGCCCCGGCCTCCCAAAGTGCTGGGATTACAGGCGTGAGCCACTCTGCCCGGCCACTAAATTTTTTAATTCACTAATTTACTCGTTCCACAAATATTTCTTGAGCATGAAATATGTGTCCTCATCTTGGCTAGAATGACTGTAGTGAGAAAGGCATATATTCTAACTTCTGATGCTTCTGGTGCAGTGGACTGGTCGATAATAAACAGAAGAACAGGTGAAATGAATATGAGAGCCCTTATAGGGCCACAGTGAAAATAATCAGACAGAGAACGAGAAAGACAAGACAAGCCTGTTGTTCTCAGGGTGCTCAGAGATGGGCTCGTCTAGAAGGCAGTGAGTGTCTTTAGTCTGAGACTTAAAGGATGAGAAAATCCAGCCAAGAATAGAGCAGTAAAAAGGACAAGGGAGTAACAAAAGAGCCCAGAACCTAGAGACCACTGGAAAGTTCAAGGAACCAGTGGTCAGTGTGGCTTGTATGTGCTGGTGGGAAAAGGCATGAAATCTGTCTGAAGTGGAGGCACAGCTTTGCCGTGCCAGACCTGCTGGGGAGAAAATGCTACAATGTTTACCATCATAGAAAAAGGTCCTAAAATGCTTTCTATAGATTTAATGCATTTAATCTTCACAACAACCTCATGAAGGAGGCACTGCTATTGTGCCCCATTACAGACGGGAAATGGAGGTTCTCGGAGTAAGAAACGTGCCTAACTGAGCGATAACCTGGCACTACACGTGGTAGAATGAAAAGCGTGTTCACACAAAACTTGTACACAAACGTTTATAGCAGCACTATTCACAATAGCCTAAAAGTGCAGACAACCCACGTGGCCTGGATAATCATCCACACAGTGCGATATTATTTAGCCATATAAAGGAATAAAATTCTGAGGCATGCTAGAATATGAATGATTTGAAAACATCACACTAAGTGAAAAAAGCCAGAATGATATTGTACGATTCCACTTATATGTAAACTTCAGAATAACCACATTCATACAGACAGAAAGGAGATCAGTGCTTGCAGGGGCTTGGGGGACAGCAGACATGGAGAGTGACTGCTACTGGGTATGGGGTTTCTTTCGAGAGTCAGGAAAATGATCTGGAATTAGTGGTGATGATTTTATAACTCTGTGCATATAACAAAAACCATTGAATTGTATATTTCAAGGGGGAGAGCTTTATGACACATGAATTACATCTCAATAAAGTCATTACTCCAAAACGAAAGAAATGTGTTCAAAGTCACAGAGGCAGGGATAAGTTCTTGGATTTGGAGCTGGCAATCAGGCTGCGGTTTGTCCTCATTTTTTACTGTGCTGTGCACCGTCTATTCCTTCTGATAACTGGAGAGAGGCATGATTTTTACCCGACGAAGAAAAATACTCCCCTGCTCTGCAGATGAAAACTTCTGTGATGCATGGATGTTTTTAAAATTAATTTTAATCAGTGCAGCGGGTTGGAGATTCATGGAAGATAGTGTTTGTGCTGTCTTCATGGAACATTATCATTAATAAGCTGATTTTACAGGTTTGTTTTTACATGAACACAGGCGTGATGAATTCCTAGTTAGAAATTATATAAGGCTGGATTAAAATGTCCACATATCAAAACTCATATGTGTATGTTATCATATGCCTACATATAATGCATGCTTAGTGGCTGATGGTCTTGGAGACACATCCCATGTATTTGGCATAGAATGTTCGAATATATTTGGCAAAGAAGAGTGGCCCATAGGTTGCACCTGCATGAATAAGGGCCATCGAGGCAGAGGAACCTGAAACCGTTTCCTGGGTCTTCCACTGAGAAGTCTTTGATGTTAGACAAGTTAACTCTCCAGAGCCTCAGTTTCCTTATGGGTAAAACTGGTATATTAGTGGTATCTAGTTTATTCAACTGCTCAAAATGTAATGGCTTAAAATGATCATTTATTGTCTCCCTTGGTTCTGTGGGCTGTCTGGGCTCAGCCACCCAGATTCTTCAGATACTTCCTATGTGATTGCAGATGTTTCTTTTCTTTTTCTTATTTTTTTCTTATTTATTTTATTTATTTTTTTTTTTTGAGATGGAGTCTTGCTCTGTCACCCAGGCTGGAGTACAGTGGCGTGATCTGGGCTCACTGCAAGCTCCGCCTCCCGGGTTCACACCTTTCTCATGTCTCAGCCTCCCGAGTAGCTGGGACTACAGTCACCGCCACCATGCCCAGCTAATTTTTTATATTTTTAGTAGAGACGGGGTTTCACTGTGTTAGCCAGGATGGTCTCGATCTCCTGACCTTGTGATCCGCCTGCCTCGGCCTCCCAAAGTGCTGGGATTACAGGTGTGAGCCACTGTGCCCAGCAGCGACGGAGTCTTACCCTGTCACCCAAGCTGGAGTGCAGCGGCCTGATTGCAGCTCACTGCAACCTCAATTGCAGATGTTTCTTATCTGATGGTGGCTAAGGCTGCCTTCTTCTGAAGGCTGGACTGGGTTGATGTCCACTGTGGCTCACAGACGTGGCAGTTAATGCTGACCCTTGCTCCTACACATGTTTGTTCCCTAGTTCTAGTTTATAAACATTTGGGTTTGGGGCAGATTAACTTCTTGTAGCCTCAGTTTCTTCATTAGTAAATGAGTAGTAAAAGTTAATAAATAGAGTAGTTAAGAGTAGCCACCTTGCAGGGTTGTTGCAAATGTTAAACACAATGATCCACAGGTTGTACATGCCTGAGCATCCTAAGCCCTTAATAAAGTTAGCTGTTGTTATTGTTATTATGATGACAACGAGATAATACATTCAAAATACCTCCTGCTGTGCCTTCCGTGGAGAAGGTGTTTAACGGGTTGTAGTTATGAGATAGAGCCTTTTGCATGTGTCATATAAGATTGCCACGTGGGGCTTGCTGAAGACGGATCATAGGTCCCAATGTCCTTGCTCCTTCGTTTTCCTAAGGGAAAGTTAACAGAGAAGGCTTACTTAGCTGAGAAGTGACTATGGGCTGGAATTTTACTGAAGATGAAGTAATTCGGTTATTGTACCAAAATTCATCTGTTCAAGATGAAAGGCATGGCAGATTTAGCCTTATGTGCACAATCCCTGACCTGGAAGTATCTTTCCTAAAAGCTGCAGGTGCTTTTTCTTCTGGAAACATTTAAATGTGTCCCCTTTATATAAATAATAGGTGTGTTAATGGAGGTGGTCAGGGCAGGCAGGGGACAGGCTGGGTGACATGTGTTCTGGCCTTCTCAAATGGCCGTCACTCTATAAAAACACAGTGTAATTTGTTAAATGTCAAGTAGATTAATATGTCAGACCTGGGAACATTTGCCTTGTAGCATTGTAGCATTTAGATAATTGAATACTGTAATAGCTCAGCATCTTGCTTCAAGTTAAAATATCGGGATTTATATGATTCTTAGCCACAAAGCCATTTTTTGAACAGCTTAAAAAATCTTCCTAATAACTGGAAGATCTTGTCTTGGTCCTTACTCTGTCCAAGAATTTTTGAAGCAGACCAGCTCCTGGTAACAGACGTATTTAGCCAGAATAATATGCACATTATCAGGCAAAGATGAATAGCTATTTAATGGAGCTCAAAATGACTTCCATCTATAAAGCTGAGTGTGGGTCAGAAGCTTTACCTGGCTGACCCTGTCAATGCTGAATCCTGCAACCTGACTTTGGAGAAGTCTCAGGGGCTGGGACCTGAAACTAGGAAAGATCTGTCCACCGCTTGTAGCATGTTCTTTAATTTTTCCTTTGCAGTGCGGATTGCTGATATAATTAAATAAATTTGTGCAATTAATTTTTTTCAGAAATTGCAATCTAAATATAATATTAGCTGGAAAAGTGAATGAAGTGAAAGAAGCAGTCAGTTAGGGATGGTAGTGAGCTGAAAAGCATGTGGTCCAACTAAAAAGAAAGGCTGGCGCTCACTTGCTCTTAGTTTAGTGTTGCTATAAAGGAATGCCTGAGGCTGGGTAGTTTATAAAGGATCAAAAGGTTTATTTGGCCTACAATTCTGATGACTGGAAAGTTAAAGCTTGGGCATTTGCATCTGGAAAGGGCCTCAGGCTGCTTCTATTCATGGGTGAAGTTAAAGGGGAGCTGGTGTGTGCAGAGACCACATGACAAAAGAGAGAAACTGAGGAAGGCAGACTCTCCTGGAAAGTAAGAGAGTGAGAACTCACTTACCCCTACCCAGGGAGGACATTCATCTATTCGTGAGGGATATGTCCTGTCTTAGTCCGTTCTCACACTGCTGATGAAGACATACCCAAGACTGGGTAATTTGTAAAGAAAAAGATGTTTAATGGACTCACAGTTCCACATGGCTAGGGAGGCCTCACTATCATGGCGGAAGGCAAAAGTCACATCTTACATGGTGGCAGACAAGAAAGAATGAGAGCCAAGTGAAAGGGGTTCCCCTTTGTAAAACCATCAGATGGCATGAGACTTATTCACTACACAAGAACAGCATGGGAGAAACCATCTCCATGATTCAGTTATCTCCCACCAGGCCCCTCCCACAACATGTGGGAATTATGGGAGCTACAATTCAAGATGAGATTTGGGTGAGGACACAGTCAAACCATATCGTGCTCCCAGGACCTAAACACCAACAGACTCCATCTCCAACCCTGAGGATCAAATTTCAACATGAAGTTGGCGAGGAGGGGGGGAACATCTAAACCAGAGCACTTGCAGTCAGCTATTTTCATGCAGTAATATAGGCCCAGTGTGAATTAATCTGTGCTTCAAAAGGAAGAAGGAAACACTATTTTTACATGCAATATTCCGATATTTAAATGTTGATGATGAATTCGATTTTTTTAAAGTACACACTGTTCTAGGGAAACATAGATTTGGCTCTGCGCTGCCACTTTACAGAAAACAAATATCTGACCTAATATTTGTCTCTAAGGTTGACATTGGGTTGAAATGGAAAAGACCCTTCCCTTGTGGCCCACTGTGTCTCCAGACACTAGCCCAATATACATGTATTAAACAAATGAATTTGACTAATTAAACTCCACCATGCAAATAGTTGGCATCCTTGGGTAAACAATGATATTTATTCTAGGGAAGAAATGTGAGAGATGCTGTTTATTTCTAGCCATGAATTGCTTACATTTATTTCCAAGCTATTTCGGGTTTGTTTATGATTTCTTATTATGAAACAAAATGAGACAAGTACATATAGGTTGCAGGTGCAGAATCATTACAGGAAGAATAACTCAGCTTTCAAAAACCACACAAGAGGAGAATGTACCATTACAGAGTTCATTGTCAATCTTTGCAACTTCAAGGTTAGAAAAAAAAGAATTGACTTATTTTCTTTTCCATTAACTAAGACATTTACTAAGTAGCTTTTCAGAAAACCTTTAACTTTTGCCCCCAGGATGAGTGCGGCATGAATTGAAATCTGCACAAAAATAATGTTGGACAAACCACAAGAATGTCATTAATATCATTAGTCTCTAACCCTCTGTAAATGTCAGTGCTTTATCTCCATTAGACATCACTTATCCTTTGGAAAATGAGATCAAAGGAAGTGTGAGGAAACACATAAAAGCCCAGAAATAGGGGTGTGAGAATTAATGCATTAATTATGAGTTCCTGAGAGGTTCTGCTGAAAGAAACACTGGGATTCTCTGCTCTCTCTCTCTCTCTCCTTGGCTACCTGTTTTCTCTCTCTACTCCCTGCACAAACATGTCTGCACACCCATCAATGCAATGGTATTGCTGTTGCCTAGTGAGTTCCTATAAATGCATTTGTTTGTATCCTTGTGAATCTTGTTCCTGTAGAGACAGTGTGTGGCAGCCTGTTCATTCCAGCACTTTCTGTAACATCTGCTGACACAATTGCCTTTTTCTACATATAACTGGATATTGTGGCATCTCCCCACTCTGTCATTCCTATCACCACACTGCTGTGGTTGAGCTCAAGTTTCCTTTCCTGAACTTTGTCTCTGTGGGTTTGATCCTATGTGACTTGAAACTTAAGTGGGTGGTGGCTGACCACAGAGATTTAACCAGGGAACTGGCTTCTCTCTCCCTTCAACTTTCAGGAAAACCCAGGTCCTGATGTTGCGGTCTCGCCAATGCACCTTAACCTAGCAGTTTCTCATTGTCTAAACTAGTATCCTGGGTTCTGTGTCCCACATCCAAGAAAATTAAGGAACTCAGACACAAACTTGGGGTTGGAGCAAAAGTTTAATAAGTGAAAGAAGAAAGCTCTCTGCAGTGGAAAGGGGAGTGCAAGTGGATTGCCAGGTTGCAGATGAATTCAAAAGCTTTTTTTTTTTTTTTTTTTTTTTGAGATGGAGTCTCACTCTATCACCTAGACTGGAGTGCAATGGCACAATCTCAGCTCACTGCAACTTTCGTCTCCCGGGTTCAAGTGATTTTCCTGCCTCAGCCTCCCAAGTAGCTGGGATTACAGGTGCGTGCCACCTTACCCAGCTAATTTTTGTATTTTTAGTAGAGACAGGGTTTCACCATATTGGTCAGGCTGGTCTCGAACTCCTGACCTCAGGTGATCTGTCTGCCTCGGCCTCCCGAAGTGCTGGAATTACAGGCATGAGCCACTGCACCCAGCCTCAAAAGCTTTTTGCAAGAAACTGCTCTCCTCCCTGTAATTGTTTGGGTAACTTTTCTTATCAGTAAAGTTGTCTGTGCAAATCCCCTTCTCTTATGCGGCTATGGGTACGTCTCTAGGCAAGCACAAAGTACAGCTGCTCTTGTTTGTATAACTGTGGGTTTGTTTTAGGTAAGCCCCCTCCTCCCTGTGCAAGTTCCCATCTTGTATATGCCTGAGAAGGGGAGGAACCTTTTTCCTGGGAGCTCACTAATTACACAAAGAACAAAGAGATTATGTGCTGGACCTCGTTTGCTTATCTGTCCAGGTGCAGCCTGAGTTTTTTCCCAGGTTTTATTTCTGTCTGTTGCTGTGACTATTCAGGCAGACTGCTTCCACAGTCTGACTTTTTCCCGAATGATTTTTCTTTTCCTTCTCCCTCACTGATATCTGACTGTGCATTGCTAGCTCTATAGCCTTGGGCTGGCTTCCCTGAGCTCCTGTGTCCTCACAAACGACAGGGATTATCACATCCACCTTGTAACGTGTTTGGGGCTGTAAAGACGACCTGGCAGGGTGCTTACATGTGCAATTGTTCAAAAAATATTTGCCAGTTGCCCATGTGTAAGGTAGGGGGAAAGGTGAGATACAGTTTTTTTCTAATTTGCTCAATTGAGAAACACCTTCAAGATTTTTTTGTCATATATGTACTACCTCATCACACTGACTTGCTTTTTTGTTTGTTTCCTCAAAAAACGTATTTTAAGCCCAGTGCGGTGGCTCATGCCTGTAATCACAGCACTTTGGGAGGCTGAGGCGGGTGGATCATGAGGTCAGGAGACGGAGACCATCCTGGCCAACATGGTGACACCCCGTCTCCACTAAAAATACAAAAATTAGCCAGGCATGGTGAAGTGTGTCTGTATTCCTGCTACTTAAGAGGCTGAGGCAGGAGAATCACTTGAACCTGGGAGACGGAGGTTGCAGTGAGCCGAGATCGGCCACTGCACTCCAACCTGGGTGACAGAGCAAGACTCCGTCTCAAAAAAAAAAAAAGAAGAAGAAAAGAAAAACATATTTTAAAAGGAAGCTTGCTATCATTACTGAACATGGAAAATCACCCCCAGTTTCCAAATTTACAAAATGCAGATGTGATTAAAAATAAAACGTGGTTAAATTTAAAATAGAAAAAACAATGCAATATATTTTTAGAGAAGTGCATATCTGAAAACAAGTTCTTCACGGAAAATGGAACTATTGGCAATCCCTGGGAGACACCACGAGAGGCTCCTGGTGAGTGCGGGAGTTCCTCAGTGCCCTGGGTGCGGAGTCTACAGGTCTGAGACAGAACAGCCCTGCTCAGGTCAGAGGACAGCTGTGATGAGTGAGCGAGGTGGCCATCCTGCCTTGCCCTGGACCTTGTGTAATATTTTGCTGCATTTTGAGGATAAGGACAAGTGGTAGTCTGATGTGGATTAGGGCACGGGGTTCCTGTGGCTCCTAGAAAAAGGGACACACAGAATTGTAATCCCTGCCCAGCTGCAGCCAACACCCAGGTCATCTGTCACCAGGCCCAGGTGAGAGAGCAGGTCTGTGCAGGCCTCACCACCCCTTCCTGTTGACTCCACCTCCAAGGATCCTCTGGGAAGTGTGTTCTTTTTTTTTTTTTTTGAGACGGACTCTTGCTCTGTCGCCCAGGCTGGAGTGCAGTGGCGCGATCTCGGCTCACTGCAAGCTCCGCCTCCCGGGTTCACGCCATTCTCCTGCCTCAGCCTCCGGAGTAGCTGGGACTACAGGCGCCGGCCACCTCGCCCGGCTAGTTTTTTGTAGTTTTTAGTAGAGACGGGGTTTCACCGTATTAGCCAGGATGGTCTCGATCTCCTGACCTCGTGATCCGCCCGTCTCGGCCTCCCAAAGTGCTGGGATTACAGGCTTGAGCCACCGCGCCCGGCCGGAAGTGTGTTCTTAACCGTCCTCCAATCCTGGTCTCTCCCTGTACCCTGGGGAGGAAGCTGTGAGAACATCAGGGTAACTGGACAACTCTTTGCACACCCCGGGGCAGAGTGCCTGGCAACAGGACTTCCCAAAACAGTTACGAAGGCCCACGAGGCTGCGCTGACACTCTGGGCGCTTCCGCCTAGCGCAGGGTGGGGCCAGTGGGCAGGACCCTCGCCCCACAGGCTCCGCCCAGAAAGAGCGCGATGCGCAGGGGAGGGGTGCACTTTCCTGGTGTTTGCCTGTTAGCAGGAACCATCAGCGGACAACACAGCCCCGTTTCCTGGACTCGTAGGGGCAGAGCCCAGTGAGAGGGGGAGGCACCACCTCCTCACCTCTTTGCTGGACTTTGCCTAGTTCGGGGCGGGCAGGTCCCGGCTTCTTTGCCCCACACGGCTGTAAGGAGGAGGGGCACACTTCTTTGTGACGTCACTAGACATGGGCGTGGCCAACGGAGAGACCTCTCCCACGGTGAGAAGGGGAGGGGCCCCACGCCTGCCCCTTGTGACCTTTTTCTGAAAACTGACCGGGGGGCTCACTAGGCTCCCGGGGGCAAGCGTCGGGAGGGGATGAGCACCCTCTCTGTGGGGCATTTGCTCCGCTGGGAGGGGCTAGTTGTCCTCCTGAGACCTCCAGTTCACAGGCTTCCAGGCTGCAGCTCCTGTAGGAGGGGCTTTGTTGGGGGGACCTTCTCTTTGCAACTTTTGCCCAGGGCTGGGCAGGACTGGCTGTCAGGCTCTGCCCAGGTGGGTCCCCATCACTTTGCTGGCTTTCTTTTGATGCCCCTGGGGTCAGGGGCCAGGGTTGGACCCCACAATCTCCTGGGCTACAGGAAGTGCTGGTTAGGAAAGGGTGGAGCCTGCCCGCTTTACTGGGGGGCTTAGTGCTGAGCTTGGTGGCTGGACAAGGTCCCACCCCTCAGCCCCCTTGGGATCAGTGTCTGGTGAGGTGGCGGGGGACACCACCTCCTTCTGTTCTTTGCCTAATTCTGGGAAAGGCTGGTTGACTGGGCTCAGCCCCCTAGGCCCCTTGGTGGAGGACTCAGTACGGGAGGGGCATCAGCCCAGCTGCCCCTGTGAGGAAGTAGCGCTCCTTAACTGTTAGAGGAGTGACTGCGGTTAAAAGAGATCAGTCTGAAGTGCTTCCCTCCTCCCGGAGGCTGTCTGCTGAGAGCAACCTTTTCTTGGAGCTTTTTGTCTTTGGGCTCTTTGGTGGTCCTAGGTAGGAGGGCCAGGGTGTTTAGGATGCAAAAGTAAACAGCATCCTTCTTCTTCCCTGGAATTCTGAGGTCCCCAGCCGCAACACCTTCTAATCTCAGAGCCTTCTGCAGGTTTCTTTCTGTTTTATGTCCAGGAAGTTTTGTTCTTACTAGTGGGAGAAGAGGAGAGTGAGCTTTTATTTTCTACACCTTAACTGGAAGCCTGGTTGAGATGAGAAGCTTCTTAACGATACCCAGCTGACAGAGGAAAAGAAGGCAGCTCAGCCTGGCTAAGTAACGTGCTCAGAGTGCCTCCAGTGATGACGGACTGGGATTCCATACCACCACCATCCAGTGTGAAAACCCAGCCCTTTAAAATACATTGTGTTGTTTTGCTGCTTAATGTTTAAGGGAGTGTGTTTTCTCTACATCTAGAATCAAATTAAAATCAAATTAGAAGGGATGCTTACAATTTTGGGAGGATTCATGTTTTGAAGATAACATATCTGTCTTACCTCTAAGTTCTATGGGGAAAGGCAACCTTCATCTCATACGTTTGCAGGGTTTTTATTCAGAAAAACACCTTGGTATATCTTGGTTGAAAAAGATACAAACTTTTGGGCACAGTCTACGTTGAGTAAGTCACTGTGATGAGCTGAATTGCAACCTCCTCCGCCAATTTGTATATTGAAGCCCTAATTCCCCAGTACTTTAGAATGTGAATGTATTTGGAGATAGGGTCTTTAAAGAGGTAATTAAGGTAAAATGAGGTTGTTAGGGTGATCTTTATCCAATACAACTGGTATCCTTGTAAGAGGAGATGAGGACACAGACATGCAGAGAGGAGAGAGCATCGGAAACGCAGGGAGAAGACACCATCTGCAAACCAGGATGGGGGTCTCAGAAGAAATCAACCCTGCCAACACCTGAGCTCACACTTCCAGCCTCCAGAACTCTGAGACAATAAGTTTCTGTTGTTTTACCCAGTCTGTGGTCATTTTTAAATGGCAGCCCTAGCAAACTAAAACAGACATCTTTTTAAATAAGTAGGGAGAAAAGCCAGAGAATGGGATGGTGCTGTCAAGAGGACATGGAGAAGAAAACTCTTCAACCAAAGAGGACCTAGAAACACGGAGGTGGACCTGGATGTGCCGCCATTTATGATGGCACCAGAGCCACTGGCTTTTCTCTTGCTCGCTCTAGCTGTCTTTCCTCAAGCTCTGGGAAAGTGGTATTAAGCTCTCAATTTCCAGGGCTGTCATTCTATGTTTTGCCCCAAAGTTGTCACTAAATCCAGTTTGGTCGGCATTAGGTAAGTAGCTCTTTGGGTGACTGAGTGGGGAGGAGTGATGTCTGATAAACGTCAAGGCATAATGGGCAGAGCCACAGGAAACAGGACATGGCATGGAGCGAGCGGTGGCTGGACCAGAGCAGGTGCAGGTGGTGTGGTGGGGAGGTGTGTGTGTGCAGTGCTTAGCTTACCACTACGAAAGCTCTTCACTTGAGCTACCATGTGCAGACATTGGAAAAAGGAGAGCTGAAAGACATAGGGAGCGTCTGGCTTATACCTATGAACTTATAATTCCATAGAATTTTTATTTTACTTTTAAACCAACACCCCTCCCCTTTCCAAGAACCACTCTTGGTTATCAGTGTGCTGGTTGTTAATATGAACCTTCTTCCAATAACTGCATGTAATTAAAAATAATGATCCATTTCTTCATGGATACTCTGTGTTAAAATGTTAACAAATTTCCCACCAAAATTTCTTCCCCTCCTACTTTTCCTGAAAGAGAGAAATTTCACATATTTTGGAACCTACAAAGGCTTTTCTTTTTTGGTATCTGGAATTTAGTCTTCCGTTGGCAAAATCATCTTAGTTATTCTAGGACTATCGCATCTTAAATTCTAGCCATGGAGATCAGCTTACACAGTGCTTCCCAGATGGTCATGGTCCTATCACTAGTGTTGCGTAAAGTCATTTTGTATGGGAAAATAAAAATTAAAACTTTGGTGGTGACTCATTTATTTTAAATGTTTTAAAATTATTTTCAACACATCAAAATTATTATTTCATAAATTGCAGTTTAGGATGAAGCTAAGTTTAAAAATCAATAAATTGGATAAAAAATTAAATAAAAACAGTATAGATGTAAAGAGCAAATACAATTTTAAAATAAGAGACTTACTTCTCCCTGTTGAAAATAAGAAAAATAAAGAAAGAGATGCCTCCTTCCTTTTGTTGGAGCACTTTAGAGATTTCCTAATTGTAATTGTTTTTCTCTGTCTCTTTGAAATGTATGTAAATCTCTTTAAAAGTTAAAGAAGTCTTTTCCACCTTTATGACAAAAAATGTCTTTTCTTATGAACCTAGGACTCATGCTTTTGGAATATAGTTTTCAAGGAAGATGGCTACCCTCTTTCCCAGCTTCTGTGAAAAGGTAGGAGCCTAACTTGCATAATCTCCTTACTCTAAGTTGCAAAACCATCTCCTGTCATAAAGATAGAAAAAGTGTATTTTTTTCTGTATAAAGCCAATTAGGTAACACAGATGGTAACCTCAATTACTCAGTGAATTTAGAATAAACTATGTGTGACAAATGGTGCTGTTAGGTCCTTTACTTCAGAACTAGTTATTATTTATCTTGAGAACATGTGTAACGAGTTGTATTGCTTTGACTATATAAAAGGGTGAGATTTCTTTCTGTCTTTGCAATCTCTTAGCAGATTGCCTGTGATATGTATCACATTCTGGTTTAACACTTATTCAGTAATAAAATGATAAAACTGCATTTTCTTTCTTCTACTATCTTTATGGAGAGGTTTTCTGGGTTGACCAGATATTTTGTTTTTAAATGTATTTTCCCAACACTGGTGATACACACCTATCAAAAACTGCATATGCAGGTGAGATGTAGATTATCAATGGCTGGGAAACACTGAGCTACCGAAAGACGTAATACTCCAGCGAGACTCCTAAGCATTTGGGTGTCTGTTGGTTTTACTGGGTTGCCTCTGGCCTATTGGTCTATTTGTCAAAAAGTGACTGTCACCATTCCCTCAAATGTTCTGATACAATTATTTTTTTTCCACGATAAGAGCTAAGGAAAGGGGAAAAATATTGGCATTGGTCCATTGTCTCTCTCTCTTTTTTACTTTTGAGATGGAGTCTCGCTCTGTGACCAAGGCTGGAGTGCAGTGACGTGATCTTCGCCCACTGCAACCTCTGCCTCCCAGGTTCAAGCGATTCTCCTGCCTCCGCCTCCCATGTAGCTGGGATTGCAGTTGTGTACCACCACGCCTGGCTAATTTTTGTATTTTCAGTAGAGATGGGGTTTCACCATGTTGGCCAGGCTGGCCTTGAAATGGCTGGCCTCGAACTCCTGACCTCAGGTGATCTACCCACCTCTGCCTCCCGGAGTGCTGGGATTACAGGTGTGAGCCACCACACCACGGCTGATTCATTGTTTCTTTTCATAGATTCTGAAATTCGAGGGCGGTTGAGGGTAAACAGGTGTACATCCTTTCATCAACCTTTTCTGGAAAACAGACAGTAATACAGAACCAGTGATGGGAGTGTTGTATCTTTGGCTTCCCAGAGATCTCAGAGAAGTGCTAACCACTTTTAAGTCAGAAAGATTGATGTGTGCTTACCCAAGGGGCCAGGGAACATTTAGAAGTATCTTACAAAAGGCTTTCCACTGCTCCCAGGCTGTGTGATGCATTTACATCACAACCTAATGCCTCTGGGGGAGTTCTAGCGATGAACCTATGGTTTGCCTTATAGTGGTTGCTCTCCTCACAGTTAAGTCCTAGGTGAGGTAACTTTGGATTTAATGGTGAGGAGAGCAACCACTAGGTGATTGATTAGGTACATCTCAGCAGATCTTTTTCATCAGTTTGCCAGGAAACAAGGCCTTTTTCATTAGAGCAATCATCTTATTCAAGAAACAGCAATGATGAGTAGTCATCTAGAGGTGATGGAGATGAGAAGGAAATGCTAGTCATCATTAGTTATGAAAGAAATAATGCCTGCAGTCCAATACACAGACTAAATCTAGACCCAATTTTTCTTCCTGTAAAAAGGGATATCATATCTAAAGGTCAAGATCAATTGTGAGGAAATGTGTGAAGGCACTTAGACAAACTACATTAAGGTAGGCTATTGATCCATAAACTCAGCTTTTTCTTTTTTTTTTTTTCTGAGTGGACATTTACATTTAGATTCTCTTGACAGTTGGTATAAAACCTGTTCTCTTTATAAAGTTTGCCCTCCTTTTAACCCCACAGATACTTCAGTAACTTTTAACATTTCAACCTTTAAGAATGAGGCAAAACCCTAAATAAGTCAACACTAGAGCTTATTAGCTGTTTCGATAGTTTAGTGATGAAAGAGTAATAAATACTGTTAAATAAATGGCTTGGTTATACGTAGGTTTCATTTGCATTCTCCATATTAGTACTTTCCTAACAGGCAAAACTGAGGGTTATATGTTCTACACTTTGAAAATAGACAACATTGTCCATGACTAGGAACTAAATGTTTAAAGCACAGGAATTGCTGATAATTCAGAAGTTTATATCTTTTCTAAAATGAACTTACACTCATATTTTATAATCAACTTTTCCTGACCTGGCCAAAATAATGTGGCTGTATTTTCACCATCTCAGAGATAACAAAGAAGGGGTTAAAATACTTGTAGATTTATTAATACTAAGTCATTATCATATACAAAAAGGCAACTCCCAGAAGAAATAAAAATCATTAATAAGCCCATGAAAAATAATTTATCATTGACCAAAAAAATCAATGAAACTAAATAAAAGAATAATGAAAAAAGCTTTTTACTTTAAGTCATGGCAGTTTAGGTAATTTTGGGATGATTCTCAGATAACTCTCCCGTTAAGGACAACAAAAAATAACAAATGCAAATAGCAGCCAATGGTTTATTAATAAAGGATTCCCAGGTTAGTATCCAGGGTTGTACAGTTCCAGAGGAATTAGCTGGAATGCTGAGGTCTGAGAGGTACATTGAACATCTGGTGTGACTAGGGAGAAAAGGAATGGTATTTAGGGAGTGGCTGGATGGGGGACTGATGGACTGACACTGTATTTTGGGACTCCCCAGGATAACACCTTAGGGGTAAATGTGAGCCACAAATAGGTAGTCTCTCACAAAGACCTCATCCCAGTTTGAAATCACCCCAACTGCAGAAATACGATAGAGTTCATATTAGTTTCTGTTATGCCCAGACCGTTTGTTCCCCAAAGAAGACCACCAGAGTCCAGAGTCAAAGCCAAGCGGCAAGGATCTTTTACTGCAAGTTCGAACTCGGACCCTCTGCTTCACAGCTTACAAGAGGGCCCCGAACAATGCGTGCACTCGCTTTTTATAGCCCGATGTAAACAGGACTTGTAAGGTTACAGAGGAACAAGGGAATTCTTTAGGTTACAGCATTACAATTGGTTAACATTTTAAGTTATACATTTAGCAGTTTTTTTATTGGTTCCCGCGCTTTCAGTAAAACCACAAACGGCTGTGTCCTTATCAGGGATTTTTCAGGTGGTGTTTTTCTAAAGTTGAGATATATGGTGTTTGTACTGGGCTCAGGAAATTGAGAGATATATGGTGTTTGTACTGGGCTCAGGAAATTGAGAGATATATGGTGTTTGTGTTGAGCCCAGGGCTAAGGAATGTGCCTGATTTCTTTCATTTCCAGGTGCCCATGGGTGACTTACAGCATTACATACAATTTTTCTCTGGAAGAAAAAAAATTCATCCTAGCATTTCAAACAATTTTGAAGAAACGTAGTCCCCTACAAATAAAAATTAAATAGGTTTGTGAACAAATCAAAACACTATAGATGAAAACCAGCAAACACCAACACATGATAGAAACATATAGATTAAATCCACAAGGCCTCTGCATATCGTAATTGCTACCCACAGACTTCAAGACAACTATACATTTATGTTACGTAAAATAAAAGATGAGACTGAAAATTATAGCAGAGGAATGGAAACTATTTAAAAAGCACCTAATACTATAAAAGTTTTAGGAGTAAAAACAAACAAAAGGCAAAATGTAAAACTTAGTGGATTAATTTAAGGACAAATTAATTATTGAAGAGAAAATTAGTGGACAAGAAGATGCATCAGGGAAAACAGTCTAGAGTAAACACCAAGAGGCAACAGGATTAAAAAGAAAGGAGGTTAAAACAGGAACTACAGAGGATACAGTTATAAGGTCTAACATTTACAAATTTATATTTTTAAAAGCACAGAAGCAATAAAATGAGCCAGAAGCAATAAAATGAGCCAGAAGCAATATTTGAGGAGGTAATGGCTGAGGACCTTCCAAAATTGATTAAAGACATCAAGAAAACCAAGGAATTCCTATGAACTCAAGAAAAAATACTTTTATAAAGGATCCACAGCCAAGTCCATTACAATAAAAGTACCAAAATTCAGAAACAATTAAAAATTTTCAAAAGAAGCCAAAGAAAAAGACAGATTACGTTCATAGGAACAACAAATAGACTGACATCTGACTTTTCAACATAAACAATGGAAGACAGTAAACAGTGAGATGATATCTTTACATGGCTGAAAAAAATGCCAATCAAGAACTCTGTAACCAGTGAAAAATATCCTAAAAATTTTGAAATAAACATATTTTAGACAAATAACAGATAAAAACTTTATCACAGAACCACAGTAATGAAAAGTCTACTGAAGACAGAAATAAAAATGATCCCGGATTTTAGGTTAGAGGTGCAAGAAACAACAAAGAGTAGAAAGGATAAAAATGTGGGTCTACATTTCAATGAATAATGACCATGTAAAACAAAAATGAAAATCACTTGTGGGATTTAAATACATGTAGAATTAAAATACAAGACATAAACAACATTTATGTCAGGAGGTGAGCACATGGAGATACACCATTCTAAGACCCTTTTATGGTCTTAGAAGATATGAAAATTATCAAATTATATTCAACTTCCATAAATCAAACATGCTTTTTAATGTCTTGGGTAACAATTAAAAATATAGCAATAGAATGTAGAAGGGAATATTAAAAGTAATGGAATTAAGAAGAGAAACAGAATAATAAAAATTTTGCACTATAAAAGAAGGATAAAAAAGAAATGAAACAAAAGAGACTAGACAGATACAAAGCACATAATAAAATGGCAGTGTAAGTTTATATTGGCAAACATATAACCTGTGAACAGACTAAACTGTTCAATTTAAAGATACTGATTTTCACTGTGAGTTAAAGAGAAAAACTAAATGCTGTTTATAAAAATCCATGAAAATGGGAGTGGCCTTTGGGAGATTTTACAGTGCTACTAATACTTGCCACCATTTTGTTACACAGGTAAACTTTGTGAATATCACTTTGTGATAATTTAATGGACAACACATTTTTGTTCATACACATTTTTTGCATGTTTATTCTATATCAAAGTGTTTCAAGAAAAAATTCTATATAATGTTAAATTCTAAAGTAGTCAATGATTTAAAAAATGGAAAAATGTGCTAAAAATGTGCAAATAATTGTGTCTCTTACACTGAACCACTTGTTCTATATATTTTCCCAGTGTTTCTGGAGTATATTTGGTCATATATATTTTCAAAATAAACGTTAACATTTATATGTACTTTGAATTTGAATTAACAATTATTTCTCAGGACTATAATAAAGGATATGAGTAATGATATTAGGCTGGAAATTATCAAGAACATTGTATATTTTAGAGAATAATTAGAATAAAATACAATAGGAGATTAGTTAAGCACATTATGACCTTAGCACATAATGGAATATTAGTTATTAAAACTACATTGAAAAGTAATTTTAAAAACATAAGAATTTTTCAAAATATACCATTAAATGAAAAAATAATTTATAATAATAACAGCAAAAGGAAAGACTAGCACGGTGTTTATGGTGTGTCAGGCAGTGTTCTCAGCATTTAATATTAACCTTTTAGTCTTCACAACAGTTACATGAAGCAGGTGCTGTCATCTGCATTGAACAGGTGATGACATGTGAAGTATGGAGAGGATGAGCAACCTGCCCAAATTTGCAAAACTTTCAGGTGGCACACTGCTGCCTCTCTGTAAACGAGCATATGCAATAGAGGCCAATCCCAGTTTCATCAACTATTACCTTTTTCTAGATAGATAGTATCAAAAAAAAGAAAACAGATCTAAACTTAGGTAAAAAGACAGTTTACTGAAAACGATGATTTAAACAAGAACCAGCCAGATGAGGGAGAAATGCATACTGCAATAGGGAGGATCTTCCCATATGAGATTTGCAGGCATCTCAAAGGCCAGGCAGAAAGGGGACTTTTCTTTTAAAGGGAGGAGAAAACAAGGCTAGAAAGAAAAGGCTAGGCAGAAAGAGCGCTTTTCTTTTCTTTTCTTTTTAATGTTTAGCTTATTTCCTTCTCCTTCTCCTTCTCCTTCTCCTTCTTCTTCTCCTTCTTCTTCTTCTTCTTATTGTTATTATTGTTATTATACTTAGAGCAGTGGTTCCCCAACCTTTTTAGCACCAGGGACTGGTTTTGCAGAAGACAGTTTTTCCACTGACCAGGGTTGGGGAATGTTTTGGGGATGATTTAAGTGCATTACATTTGTTATGCACTTTGATTCTATTATTACATTGTAATATAGAATAAAATAATTATACAACTCACCATAATATAGAATTAGTGGGAGCCCTGCATTTGCTTTCTTGCAACTAGACAATCCCATCTTGGGGTGATGGAGACAGTGACAGATCATCTGGCATTAGATTCTCATAAGGAGCACAAAACCTAGATCCCTCGCATGTACACTTCACAGTAGGGTTTGCACTATTGTGAGAATCTAATGCTGCTGATGATCTGATAGGAGGCGGAGCTCAGGTGGCAATGTGAGCGATGGAAAGAGGCTATAAATACAAACACAGCTTCCCTCACTCACCTGACAGTCACCTCCTGCTTTGCGACCTGGTTCCTAATAGGCCATGGATGGCCAAGAAGTTGGGGACCCTTGTTTTAGAGGGAGGAGTAAACAAGGCTAGAAAGAATTAGGTGTCATGGAGTGGGATGAGTCAGTGGATTGATTGGATGATTGATTAGGAATTACTTTTTTCCTGAGGTCAGCTGAGTTTCAGGAGGGGTTTTTAGAAGGGGTTGCTCTGAGTTCTAATGCTTAAAGGTGAGTCAAAATTTGTGACCCTGGGGAAGGAGAGAAACCTGACTAAATTTTGATCGAGTCAAATTCATGGAAGTTTTATCCAGACTGGCTGGTGGGGTCAAACGATTTGCCTAATCATTTACCAGACAATGAATGGGAATTTGGAGGATCTGTGTCTGTCCTTGTCATGGGAAAAAAAGAGGGTCATTTGTAAATTGTATCTAAGTCATATCGGGAATGGCAGTTCTTTGCAGTAAACTCTAGGAATTGGGGGTGGGGGGAGTGGTTTGACCATTGCTGTTTTCTGATAACATTTCCAGTGTCCGTGCAGTAAGACACGTATGTACATGAGACTGCAGACCATGATAGGCAAAAAAGAAAATTGTAAGATTAATTGCAAGTAGTCATTTGGGGTGATGGAATTACAGATTATTTTTCCGTTTCTTTCCTTTTTGTGCGTGTATAGTTCTCTCTGTGTGTATCTATCTATCTGTCTATCTGTCTGTCTATCTATCTATCTATCTATCTATCTATCTATCTATCTATCCATCCTATCTATCTTCTATTCTCTCTCTCTCTCTCTTTCTCTCTGTCTCTCTCTTTCCCATCAGCCTGTTTGAGGCTATTATATTATCAAATGAGAAAACAAATGTAATTAGGAACACAATGATCAGCACATAATAAGTAGGCAAATGTTATTTCTGGCATCATCATGTCCATAAAACTAAAATAGTATGAAAAAGTCTTTTTTTTTCCAAAGAAAAAAAGAGGAAAATCAGTATCCTATAGACCCTTCTAACAGAATTTCCTCTTATGAGAAAAGCAAAGCCCAGACCCTGAGTCCTCCCTCTCTATCCTGATGACTGTGAAATCATTTGCAATAAATCTTCTCTTGGACATTAGGTGCATGTCTGAGGAAAGGCAGTGGAAGACAGGAACATACTCGCATGACTATTGTCATGACTTGGCTGGGAAAAGTTCTTTACACTGGCAGGTGCAAGCTTGTCTCTGACAGAGCCCTGGTATTTTCTTCCATCCTGAGGCCCTCGGGGAAGCCTTGACTGTGTCATGGCACCATCTGGCCACCTGTGGATCTTTTGAGTATGCTTTAGAGATTGGTACCAGTGGTCTTTCTGTTCTGGCTGGCATTCCTGGACGTATTTCAAGGGCTGCTTTTAGGAGCCCGCATTCTGAAATGCCTGTCTCAGGGTTTTGTTTTCTTTCATTTTGTTCTAAATATTGGAAGGAAAATATTTCAGTGGTTGCTTGGATTTGCAGTCCTCACGAGGGAGATGAGTCTGATAACTCAGTACTTTGTTCAGAAGCCCGGGAATGTGAATTCTAGGGAAAGTCTTGACACATATTAAGGAAGCTAACGAGAATTTTGTTCTTGGTCATATCACTTCAGGCTGATGTTGCACAGCTGGCCACTTGGGACAGTGTCTCTACTTGGACTTGAGTGAGTTCATAGCACAACTGGAAATGATGATCCAGGAGCTATCCCTGAAACCAAATGGGAAGTAAGAAAAGAATATGAGCCTGGACTTTGGAGCCAGTCAAATAATCCTGAGTTTGTTCAAGTTAAATAATGTCTCTGTACCTCAGTTTCCTTATCTGTAAAATGGGTTTATTAATCTGCACCTACCACATGGGGCTCTGGTAAAGATTAAATGAATTATGACATGCTAAATGTTAGGATAGTCTACTGCCTGTAGTAAGTTCTTATTATGTGACGGTCACTATAATTCGAAGCATGTGAACAAATGGCCCCCAGTCAACTAATTTTAAACAGTGTTATTTGTTGTACAATATCACAGGTATCTCATATGTATACCTGAAAATTCCAGAGTGGTCACTGGTGCCTGTTTTCCTTTAGTATTTTTGTTTTTTTAACCCCACTCCAGACTCCTGAGCACACATGCAGACTAAAGGTCACTTTTAAAACATAACACATGTGAGAGATATCTTGCTGTTTTTATTTTTTAAATGGGAGAGTCTTTGGTGGTAGAGCAAAGTATTTTATCATTCCTACTAATTTGAAAATGAGGTTGTATAACCCACTCTGATGGTATCTAAATAATTTCTGCTCCTGCCTCATATCAGTGTCTGGAAAAGAGAAAATTGGGTGCTGCACACTAAGAGCATGTTAACAAGGGCAGATTCGATGTAGCAAGAGGGGTTCTTTTACTAACTGAAAATATCAGCTGGTGATTGGAGGGCACTGGCTCGTGACTTTGGGTAAGCACTTCTCACAATTAATAGTGACTAATGAAAACTAAGTAGTACAATAAATCCTATCACTGATAGTCTAAGGGGGAAAAGTCATTGGCCCGAACAACCCTCATTTAAGAACTTGGAAGCAGCACCAATAACAATTTGATAGGTGAGAACAGTAAAGCATAAGGGTTAAAGCTTTATGGTGTAGCCAGACTGCCTCAGGTCATATATCAACTTTGTCATTTATGAGCTGCGTAACCTTGGGCAAGTTACTTAATCTCATTGGGCTTTGTGTCCCTCATGTGTAAACGATGGTTTGTGACAATAGCACCAAATTCATATGACCACGCGTATGTTGCCTATGAATATTGTTAGGGAAGGTGTATCAGTCAAAAGGGCAGAAAACAAGTAGCACATTCAAAGACAGTAACTGGAATGAGTTAATATAGAGAATACTCACATAGGTGTGGACAAAATTAAGGGAACCAGTGAGAGGGGGCACAATACACAGGAACTTCTCCGGTGAAGCTCTCTTCACATGCAGGCTGGAAGGGCAGAAGTGGGCGAGATTGTCACACCCTGTGAGAGTGGTGGCCATGAGAGAATGGCTATCCAGTGGTACTGTGCGCCTCCCCAGAACAACAGACATCACCAAACCATGACCAGCAGGGAGGGAGTAAGCAAAATAAATTCCCTGATCTCTCTGTGCTCTTGTCCTCCACAATTCTGCTGGCGTCTCCATTGACTAAACCTCATCAGAAGTCAAGAGAAAGGGAAGCCAGGTGATGCTGTACAAAGAAGTCAGTCTGCAGAGCACAGAGGAGGGTGGGGAAGGGTGAAAAGTGAATCTGGAGGGGGAGGTAGGAACTATCTAACCCAGAGGACAATCGTCTTCATGAATTCAGCTATAATGGGCACGCAATCAACACAAATAAATAGAGGAAATATTGCCAATATAGTTGCACACTCTTTTCTAAGTGTTTCTCAATGGATGAAAATAGCTTGCACAATCCCTTCCTTGTTTCATAGGGGACCGTTTCCTACAGTTCAGCTAAAAGCAGAAACGTTGACAATTCTATCAAGAACAACATGAGCAGAAACACAAACAGCAGCTAGCATTTCTGTAATGCTTTATCATTTACAAATGCTGTAGTCCATTAAATCACAATTGAACCTCATCATAACAATGTTTTAGTTAGATATTTAGAAACATTTATAAATGAAGAAATGGAAGCATGGAGAGCTTACTTGGCTAACGGGAGGACATTATGTTAAGCAGAATAAGCCAGAAACAGAAAGTTAAATACAGCATGTTCTCACTCATATGTGGTAGCTAAAATAAAAGTTTATTTCAAAGAGGTAAGAAGTAGAACAGAGAATAGCAGAGACTGGAAAGACTAGGTGAAGCGAGGGATAGGGAGAGATTCATTAAAGGACACAAAATTACCCAGATAAGATTATTATACATTATATGTATTGAACATCACTATGTATCCCAGGAATATGTACAATTATGATGTGTCAATTAAAAAATAACAGATAAAAATTTCAAAAAGAAATAAAATGACGTTAGATCCAATTTTAAAAAAGACTACCGTGTATTTTTTTTAAAAATGAGGTAACAGTCATGTAACGTAAAATTAACTATATTAAAGTAAACAATTCAGTGGCATTAAGCAGATTCACAATATAGTACAACCACGTTGTAGCTCTACACCCTTCCCAGTCTTAATTCCTGACTGTTTTAAGATACTGTGAGGTATTGTCTCATAACAAATCTTGTCATCACAGTCTTCATATATTCTGTTTACTCCCAAAACATCATAATGAGATATAAGTTTTAAAGTAATCAACCAACTTGAATATCTTGCTGAAATAAAATTGTTGGCTGAAAATTTCTAGAAGTGTTTATGAGAGAAAAGTGAACATACATTAATTTCTTTTTCTTTTTTTTTTTGAGACGGAGTCTTGCTCTGTCACCCAGGCTGGAGTGCAGTGGCGTGATCTCAGCTCACTGCAACCTCTGCCACCCGGGTTCAAGTGATTCTCCTGTCTCAGCTTCCCAAGTAGCTGGGATTACAGGCACGTGCCACCATGCCTGGCTTATTTTTGTATTTTTAGTAGAGACAGGGTTTTAGCATCTTGGCCAGGCTGGTCTTGAACTCCTGACCTTGTGATCCACCTGTATCGGCCTCCCAAAGTGTTGGGATTACAGGTATGAGCCACCATGCCCGGCCTGATTTCTAATTTATACATCCCTACATCCAATTCATTTCCTCAGAATTGCCTTTAATGTGAAACCAAGGTAGGTGAGAAGAAACCTCTGCAGAAGTTCAACAAAAATGGGCCTATGTGTTCTCTCTTATATTCTCATATGCTTCCTCTCCTAAAATTGAGAAAAAGGGTAATCTTTCTCTGTGCCCATGTAGTTTGTTTTATATTAGTTTTTGTTGCTAAAAATCACTTCCACTTCTGAGAAAATGGCTTCAGAATTTATACATTTCTCGCCTTTCTTAAAACTGAATATCAATTACTTTCTCTTAAAAGGTTTCAGAATCTATTAATGGGAAGCAGTCATCAACCTTTAATGGAATACTGTCATCCCTTAAATGCAGCTTTCGGTTTTCTGAGTTTGAATGAATATGATCACGTAATCCATAACTTATCTCTACTATAAAATGCTGTAGACCCATAGTAAAATTACATATTAGCATAAAAGTGATATTCAGATAAGATACATTGGATGAATCCTTGGCCAAAATGAAGATTGTGTGACTCCACTCATTGTTTCCAAATCCATAACCATTTTGGGCTTAATTAACTCCTTATACAAGTTATTTAGTGAGTGACTGACCTATTGATTAAGCAGTTGAATGACGAGAATACCAATACCCCAACTTATTTATCTTAAGTAACAGGATACATTCATGATTCATAAATGTACAAACAAAGGACTTGCTTGTACCAAAAAAGGACTCAGAAGATGTAGCTCTGGGGTTAATGATTTTATTTTTGTCTATATCAACATTGTAGATAATGTAAGATGTTCTTAACAATGGGTCCTGGACAAATGAACAAATAAAAGAGGACCTTTTATACTGGAAGGATGTATATAACTCATGTGATCAGATAAGTTAGCCAAAAATGGTTGCAGATTTGGATACAGACAACCTATCAGGATAATAATGAAAAGAGCAAGAAATATGCACTGGCTAGTTTAAAATTTTTAATCAGATGTGGTATCTTTCACTTGACTCTAAAATAGGGCTCAGAATTGTGGTTCAAAGACCACAAACCTGAATGTCCGAAGATGACAAAACAATGCTGACTTTACCCTCACAAATTGTTTTCATAAGACATTGATGGTGTTTACTCAGTGAATAGTTATTGAATACCCATGGTGTGTCAGGAACTATAAAATAGGTTATTTAGGATGCGATGATGAACCACTCACTGAGAGTGATCTCGGAAACACAAAATGAAAATTAAGCAAAGGAAATCTAAGTTAGGGAACGATGCAGGTGACAGAGCTGAAGACGACATAAACTTGGCAAAACAATGCTCAGGGTTATTATGTCTCAGGTCTGGGGTCAGACAAACCTGGTCTTGAATCCCAGAGCACCTGTCTGGTAATAACTCCTTATTTATTTCATCAAAAAACTGGGTGCTCAAGTTTCTCTCTATGTGTGTGCAATTGTCTATATCTCTTTTTAGTTCTCAGTTTTGCTTCATATATATTTCAGGCTACATCATTAGATGCTTTCACATTTAGAATTGGCAAGCTCCTACTCCACATTTTTTGCCTTCTTAGCACCTTGAGAGTGCTTTGAACTTTGATCTGCTTTTTAGCAGCTTCCTATTCAGATGCACAGCACTCTCCCCTGTGCAGTTGAAGAACCTGGCGATGTTTTGAGAACAAAGTTGGAGGGTAGTGTTTACTTCTCAGTACCTCCTTGCTCTTCAGGATTATGGCCCCTCAAGTATTGGCTTCCTTGGCAGCTGTGAACCCAATATTTGTCTTTCCATCCATGTGGAATTCCTAAAAGCCCTGCTGGATTCTTATGATATTTAATTCAAAACACTCTGGAAACACATGCCTCATAAACCCAAAAGCAACTTGGCAGATGCGTCGCCAAGCGGGGATGCCAGAAGAACAAGTGTGATCGCTAATTTCGGGCAACCTGAAACAGCATCAAAATTCTAGATCTATCTCATTGCATCAATCTAATAGATTTTGTTAAAAAGCCACCTCTTTCTCTCATTCTTGAGCCTTCATGCCATATTCTACCATAAATTAAGAGGATGGGAAATATGTTATCTGGATAGTAAAATCCCGGGTCAGATAGACAAGTGTTCTAGTGTGTGACTGAAAATTTTCCATTTAGTTCCATAAGTGATGAAGTTTAGGTGAACAAAGGGGCTTGGGAATGTTTACCCTGCACAGAATTAGGGGAGAGAGTAAAAGACGGAAATAGGAAAGAATTTACTCCAATCATTCCCTATTATCTGCTTTTAAATAATTTCAAATTACCAACACACGGCTCTCCACTGCTGAATTATGATTTCTCTGTACGCACCTGCCTCTTTCTGTCACTAAATTATCTTTTTATTAATTGTCAGGGAAGTGTTGACTTTTGTTTAATTCACCTCTTCCAGAATGCCCATGCCACACAGAAACTCACCAAAGAGGGGCATTTGCAAGACAAGGACCACCATCACGTCTATCGTGTATTGTTCTGAGATATTTGGGGAGATAAATGGTTTTTAAAATACCATTTGTCATGTGTAAGAGTGCGAATGACTCTGGGATATTAGACGAAAAAAACCTGACTACTTTTGAGAAAGGACTCAAATGCTTCTTCCAGTGGGAATGACTTTATTTATTTATTTTCAGACAGAGTCTCCCTCAAAATTAGTAGATTTCTGTGACTCATTCACTGTGCCTCCGGTTCCTATCTACACGATGAGAATAATAGTAATACCTATTGCCTAGGATTGTTGGAAGTATTTAATGAGATAGTGCATGCAAAGCTCAGTGGTTGGCACACTCCTGACCGGCCTTTCTCTTTCATGATCGTGTCAAGGTAAGAACAGCTTCAGAAATTTTGCACTTCTCATTCCCTCTGCTTGGAATTCTCTTTTAGTCTTTGCACAGCTATTTCTGAGTTTTATGATTGTAACAGCACTTACAAGCATCTAAACTATTGTTTATGTATTAGTTTTAGTTTTCTTGTCTTCTCTCACTAGAATGCACCTGCCTGAGGGTGGGGACCGTATCTGTTTTGTTCACCTCAACAATCCCAGTATCTGCAAGAGTGCTGACACATAGGAGCTTCTCAAAAACAATTTGTGAATGAGTGAGTGAGCAAGTGCATGAATAATTATTTTTATGAGGGTGGAGAATCTTTGTAGTCATGACGGTTCCAACAAGAGTGAAAATGAGAAAATTATATCAAATAGTATTTTTCAGAGTAATTTGTCTTCCTCTCCCACACAACTCTTGAGAGAGTCTCCTTCTAGTCTACATTCTTTGACTGTTTTTTAGATAGGGTCTCACTCTGAAGCCCAGGCTGAGTGCATGATGTGATCACAACTCACTGCAACCTTGACCTCCTGGACTCAAGCAATCCTCCCACTTCTATGCCAGGCTAATCTTTTAAAATTTGTTTTGTAGAGACCGGGTCTTTCTATGTTCCCCAGGCCAGCCTTGAACTCCTAGACTTAAGCAATCCTCCCTCCTCGGCCTCCCAAGGTGTTGGGATTAGACGTATGAGGCACTGGACCCAGCCTCTCCTACATTTGTGATGTTTCGGCTAGTGTCCACCTTTTATATTAGTCCATATGACACTGTCAAATCTTTTTATTAGATTAATAAACTATATTTTTAGCGCACTTTTAAGTTCACAGAAAAAAAATAAATGGAAAGTACAGAGAATTCTCATCTACCCCCTGTACCCACACATATGCCACCACCACAATTTCAACATCCCTCACCAGAGTGGGACATTTGATACAATCAATGAACCTACATCAACACATCATTATCACCCAAAGTCCAAGGTTTTGTTTTGTTTTTTCCACTAAGTGTTCACCCTGGCTCCCTAAGGGGGAGTTCATCAATTAAATTATCTTTACCTGGTGCTGGACTTACATGATCAACTGTGAGAAGGGATAGGAGAGAACGCCTCAGTGGAAAACGTAAGAAGGTGCTCTCATTCATGTGACTGGACTTCATGAAGACTTGGAAAAGGGCTATTAGACACTGCAATTTTGTGCTTCCATTCCAAATTCTGGTTCCTAGAATTCAAAAACAAAGGCATTCTCTGAGTAGCAAGTTAGCTGCCTGGAAGAGCCATGTTGTTGCTCAATGAAAGAAAAGAAATTGCCCAAAATCCAAGGTGAGGTTTCAAGATAATGCTACTTACAAATGGCACACGAAACCCGCAGAGATCATCAATTTAGGGCACCAAGTTTTATACTTTAATTATCAGCGATTTATCTTACTGGTATGTGAATAATATGCTTCTTCTTATTTTAATCTTCATCTCACATTGAAATCTGCCCAGTGATTCTAACAGGACTTCTCAGTAAATGAAGGGAAATAAGAAAAAGCTCTTCTGTCACCCCAAGTTTCCTTTGATCACTGTCTCACTTTCATCATATTGTTTGGCTCTACTCCCAGATTCATACGAGATTTGTGACAAATTGCTCAATACAAGGAGTCCCTCATTAATATCTGGGAACAGTGTGGAGTGTTGATGGTAGTTTCTAAACTTTCATGATCTGGGGGAATCCTGAACTCAGTCAGTCATTATAACTGAGGGAGAAAAATCACTGAGGTCTATTCAAAGGGAATCTTATAAATAGTGTCTGTATTTGATTAAATACTCTAATTGAATATTGCTTTTCTGCCAGAGACTTAGGTATGGAGAGTGCAGTGATTGTACATTAATATTATGAAAAGGCGATCATGGCAGGGGTGGGTGAAACCATCCACTGTGGTGCTGTCTAATTAGGAGGTTGAGAAACCCTGTGATGCAGTTTGGATTTACCCTCCAAATCTCATGGTGAGACGTAATCCACAGTGTTGGAGGTGGGGTCTTGTGGGAGGTGTTTCCCTCTGGAGGGCGAATTCCTCATGAATGACTTGGACCATCTCCTTGGTGATAAGTGAGCTCTCACTCCGAGTTCATGAGAGATCTGGTCATTTAAAAATGTGTGGCACCACCCCCCCTCCCCCCGCATCTTCTCGTGTTCCTGCTTTCACCAGGTTTAGTGCCTGCTCCCATTTTACCTTCTGCTACTAGTAAAAGCTTGCTGAGGCCTCCCCAGAAGTAGATGCTGGTACTATGCTTCCTGTACAGTCTGTAGAACCATGAGCCAATTAAACCTCTTTTCTTGATAAATTACTCAGTCTCAGGTATTTATTTATAGCAATGCAAGAACAGCCTAATACAGAAAATTGGCACTGAAAAGTGGGGCATTGCTATAAAGATACCTAAAAATGTGGAAGTGACTTTGGAACTGGGTAATGGGCAGAGGTTGGAAGATTTTGGAGGTCTCAGAAGACAGGAAGATGGGAAAAAGTTTGGAATTTCTTAAAGACTGGTTATATTGCTGTGACCAAAATGCTGATAGTGATATAGACTATGAAGTCCAGGCTGAACAGGTCTCAGATGGAAATAAGGAACCTATTGGGAACTGGAACAGAGGTCACACGTGTTATGCTTTAGCAAAGAACGTGGCTGTATTGTGTCCATACCGTAGGAATCTGTGGAATTTTGCACTAAAGATTTAGGGTATCTGGTGGAATAAATTTTTAAGCAGCAAAGCATTCAAGCTGTGGCCTGGCTGCTTCTAACAACCTACACTCAGATGCAAGAGCAAATAAATGACTTAAAGTTGGAACATATATTTACAGAAGAAGCAAAGTGTAAGAGTTTGGAAAATGTGCAGTGTAGCCTTATGGCAGAGAAAGAAAAAACTTTTTCAGGAAAGGAATTCAAGCAGGTTATGGAGCAACCACTTGCTAGAGAAATTTGTATAACTAAAAGAGACCCAAGTACTAATAGTCAAGACCATTGGGAAAAGGACACCAAGGCATTTCAGAGAATTTTGTGGTAGCCTCTCCCATTGCAGGTCCAAAATCTTAGGAGAGAAGAATGGTTTTATGGGTCAGGCCCAGGGCCCTGCTACCCTGTGTAATCTCAAGACCCTTTTCCCCAACATCCCTGCCACTCCAGCACCAGCCTCAGTTCAATGGGACTCAGTTACAGCTGGGGCTGCAGCTCCAGAGTGTGCAAACCATAAGGTTTGGCAGCTTCCACATGGTGTTAGTCCTGTGGGTGCACAGAGCGCAGGAGTTGAGGATTGGCAGCCTTCACCTAGATTTCAGAGGATGTATGGAAAAGCCTAGATGGCAAGACCCAAGACTGCTACAGGAGCAGAGCCCTCGCAGAGAACTTCTACTAAAGCAGTGAGGAGAGGAAATGTGGGGTTGGAGCCTCCACATTGAGTCCCTAATGGAACCACTGCCTAGTGGAGCTGTGAGAAGGTGGCCAACATCCTCTATACACTGAAATGTAGATTCACTGGCAACTTGTAGACTCACTATGAAAAAAGCACAGGGTTTTCATGGCTTTTTCACAGAAAAAATCTCCACAGAGGTGGAGGTTCCCAAGGCCGTGGAAGACCACCTCTTGCATCAGTGTTCCCTAGATGTGGGACATGGAGTCAAAGGAGATTGTTTCAGAGATTTAAGATTTAATCGCTGCCCTACTGGGTTTTAAATGTGCATGGGGCCTGTAGCCCTTTCTTTTGGCCAATTTCTCCCTTTTGGAATGGAAACGTTTACCCAATGCCTATAACCTCAGGATATCTTGGAAATAACTAACTCCTTTTTGATTGTACAGGCTCATAGGTGAAAGGGATTTGGCTTGTCTCAGATGAGACTTTGGACTTTGGACTTTTAAGTTAATGCTGAAATGTGTTAAGACTTTGGGGGACTGTTGGTAAGGCATAATTGTATTTTGCAATGTGAGAAGAACATGAGATTTGGGAGGGGCCAGGGGTGATATAGTTTAGATATTTGTCCTTGCCCAAATCTCATGTTGAATTGTAATCCCCAATACTGGAGGTGGGGTCTGATAGGAGACGTCTGGATCATGGGACTGGATCCTTCATGGCTTGGTGCTGTGTTCACATAGTGAGTGAGTGCTCATGAGATCTGTTTATTTAAAAGTGTGTGGCAATCCCCTTCTCCAATCTTCTCTCTCTTCCTCCTGCTTTTGCCACGTAAAGTGCTTACTCCCACTTCACCTTCTGCCATGACTAAAAGTTTCCTGAGGCCTGCCCAGAAGCATATGTTGGCACTATGTTTCTTGTATAGCCTGCAGAACCATGAGTCAAGTTAGTATCTTTTCTTTATAAATTACTCAATATGAAGTATTTATTTATAGCAGTGCAAGAATAGCCTAATGCCCCCTGCATCAATCTCCTCTCTTCCACTCACTTCTTGTGTAATTGACTATATTTATATTCGGGATGCTGTAGGGTAAGGCCTATTATTTCATGGTTGTCTTGACATCTTTGGGCCTTGGAGGGCCTCCAGGACTAACTGGGTGCACCCTACTCTCATCAGATATGCCTCTTACTCAGCTGAAAAGATATGCCCCCTATCCAGCTACTTCATCGATGGGCTGAGCTGCTTGCACTCCACCATGTCCTCAACCTAACCAATTTTACTTCCCTGCTATTCCACAGAATCATTGAATCAAGTCAGTCACATCCTCCTGTCAGAACCAGGGGCACCACATTCTCACATTCTTTTGTTACTACAAAGCCTGCCTCCTACAGCCCCTGATGGTTCACTTTGTTCTTTTATTTTAGTTTCAAAGGGTACATGTGGAGGTTTATCACATGGATAAATTGCATGTCTCAGGGGTTTGGTGTACAGATAATGTCGTCACCTAGGTAATCTGCACAATACCTGATAGGTAGTTTTCCATTTCTCACCCTTTCCGCATCCTATACCCTCCCATAGGTCCCAGTATCTACTGTTCCTGTCTTTGTGTCCATGTGTACGCAACGTTTAGCTCCCACTTATAAGTGATAACATGTGGTATTTCGTTTTCTGTTCCTGCCTTAGTTCACTTAGGATAACAGCCTCCAGATGTATCCCTGTTGCTGCAAAGGCCATGATCTCATAGCCACATAGATACATAGTATTTCATGGTGCATAGTATTCCATGATGTATCTGTACCACATTTTCTTTATTCAGTCCTTCATTGATGGGCATCTAGGCTGATTCCATGTCTCTGCTATTGTGAGTGGTGCTGCAGTGTTCTTGATTGCAGTCTCTGTGTTCCCCTGAGGGGTGTCTGTTGTTCACTGACCTCTCCTATTCTGTGAGTATATGTGGCTCATAAGCTACAGTCTACCTCATCTGTGCAGTGTCCAGTGCTATGTGTTCACCCGTCTTCTATTTAGGGTGAGGATTCCCTCCATCACCAGCAGGATGGATAGAAAGTGCTCAGAACAGGTGTCCTGCCCAGGTCCTCTCGAGTCCCCTTTGCTAGTATTCTGTGCTCTTTGAATGCCTCAGAGTAGTGGCACTCTGAGGACAGCCTTGAGCTACTAGGGCAGCCTCACCTTGGGACAGGACAAGCACCTGGGCATTTACACACCCCTGGAGCAACCCATAGCCAGTGGCTGAATTGTTTGGGGAGACAGAAGCCCAGGACCCTTTGTCTGTTTAAGTTTGCATACTATTTTAGGAAAAACATAAGTGGTAGCAACCACAATGTTTGACTGGCTTCGTACTTTCTTCCTTGGCAAACCTTCACAGAGATGGCCTGTTCTGTCGGTTGAACATTTAGGCTACAAAAGTTGGAATCCAGGCACCTGGGGAAGAGCCTGGAGACCTAGCACTTGCAATTGTGTATTTTTCTGAATCACTTTTTGAATCTGAGAGAATGTCACTTTATCTTATTAGTCCCTGATCCAAATCACAACTAATCGTTGGCATCACCTATCTTCTATATCTCAAAAAGTCCCTGGGTAAAACCTGAATAAAATCTCTTTGGAAATTCAAGAAACAGGAAGGATGGCCAGGTGTGGCAGCTCATACCTGTAATCTCAACAATTTGGGAGGCAGAGGTGGGTGGATCACCTTAGGTCAGGAGTTGGAGACCAGCCTGGCCAACATGATGAAACCCTGTCTCTACTAAAAATACAAAATTAGCTGGGCGTGGTGGTGTGTGCACCTGTAATCCCAGTTACTCGGGAGGCTGAGGCTGGAGAATCACTTGAACCTGGGAGGTGGAGACTGCAGTGTGCTGAGATTGCACCACTGCACTCTAGCCTGGGTGAAACAGGAAGATTCCATCGAAAAAAGAAAAAAAAGAAAAAAAGAGAAAAAGAAAAAGAAACAGGGAGGAGAAGGCAGAATGTGACCAGATCAGTAGTGTCATCTCTCCATGAAGCCATGTGTAGAAGGCCTGGGCCCTTCTGAGCACAGCCCAAGTGCTGTGTCCCAGAGACACAGGATGTTTGCTGAAAAACAAACTTCAAACAAACTGTCCAATGGCTGAAATGAAGATATCATGTCCTCTTACCCGGGACACCTGAACTTCCCCCACCCTCTACCTGCATAGGGAAATTCAGCAGTAGTAGAAAGAATTCCGAATTGTAACTCAGAGGCGGAGGCTGTGAGGTTGGGCCCCCCACGTCTCCTCTCTGAATCTGAATGAGAGGCTATTGCATGACATCCAGGGTCTTTCCCAATATTAAAACCAGACACTAACAAGTCTTGGTTTCTACTTGCACCCTCTGGGTTCCACCCATCTGCCTGAGGACCTCACTGCTGCTAAGTGCAAAAGAGGTGCCTGGTATTGGGTTCAGAATGGAGAAGCTATGGAAGCATTTAAGCTGCTGGCTTCCTAGAAAACTGCAGTCCTTGCAAGGTTTTAGGATGGAGAAGCAAGCACAGGGGACAGAGCAGCACGCTGAGGTCTAGGTCAGGTGGCTGATTGAGGAATCCATTTACTGGAGTGTTTTTAATGAGGTCAGGTCAGGGCCAGCTGTGAGTCTGGTGATGTGGGGATTCCAGGTGGCAAATTGCAGGTTCCTTCAATACCTCTGTGCCAGGGAGGTGAATTTAGAGCATTTTGGTGTGTGTGGTAGAGGCAGGTCACTTGGTTATGTGACTCTAGGGGCATCGTCACATTATGTTTTATGTAAATGGAGCCCCTTAGACATTGGATTATTGGGGATGAGGAAACACTTTGGAGACAGCAAACCTCAGGGGCAAGGAGCAAGCCTGATAGTCTTTCCTAGGAGAACTGATACTGCTGGGATAGTGTCTAATTTCTATTTTCTCCCTACGTAAGAGCTAAATGACTCCTCATCCTTCCTTTCAATTCTGTGTGGTCAAGCACTTTCAGCTTCAAGAATCCTAAATATTTATACCTTCTTCCTTAAACTGAATCTTAAATAACTTGATCTCAATCGATGATCAACTCATCCATCAAAGCAAATACATTTTAAAAATCATTTTTATTTATCCCTATTCAAATGCATTTCTCAAATTGTCAGCTCTTCTAGGAACATGCCTTGCCCATAGTAGGGATGCAGTAAATAGCTGTGGTTTGATAAAGTGGCATGAATTTTCTAAATTGTGCATGTGGAAGAAATGACAGCGTGACCCTTTTCCTTATGCTTAAATTTTCAAATGCCAACTTGTCTAGTACATAGTAAATTCTCAATACACGCTGGTTAATTGAACTGCTTAATTGAATTTTTTAGAATAATCTTCACACTCTTCCAGAAGCAGACAGGATTACGTTGAAATAATCTTTAGTTTCCGTTTGAAAATGCTTTTTCTTCTTAAAAACTGTGATACTTCTTCAGTTTCTTTATTATATTAAAAAACACACTGAGGGCTGGGTGCGTTGGCTTATGCCTGTAATCCCAGTACTTTGGGAGGCCGAGGTGGGCAGATCACTTGAGGTCAAGAGTTCGAGACCAGCCTTGCCACCATGGTGAAACCTAGTCTCTACTAAAACTGCAAAAATTACTTTGGTGTGGTGGCCCGCACCTATAATCCCAGCTACTTGGGAGGCTGAGGCAGGAGAATCATTTGAACCTGGAAGGCGGAGGTTGCAGTGAGCTGAGATCATGCCACTGCACTCCAGCTTGGGTAACAAAGCAAGACTCCATCGCCAAAAAAGGAAAAAAAAAGAAAAAAGAGACATGGAAAAATGAGGAGTCAGCGTAGAAATTTCCAAAATACTAAAAAATAGGTACAAGCAAATGACAGCTTTGTAACTTTTGAGGTGACTCACTATAACTCATTCCCTAATGTTTTGTAGTTTAAACAAACTAACTATTAAATGTAAATGTGCTATTTTTGTTTGTTTGTTTTGAGACAGAATCTTGCTCTGTTACCCAGACTGGAATGCAGTAGCATGATCTCAGCTCACTGCAAACTCGGCCTCCTGGATTCAAGTAATTCTCCTGCCTCAGCCTCCCAAGTAGCTGGGATTACAGGCGACCACCACTACTCCCAGTTAATTTTTGTATTTTAGTAGAGATGGGGTTTCACCATGTTGGTCAAGCTGGTCTAGAACTCCTGGCCTCAAGTCATCCACCCACCTTAACCTCCCAAAGTGCTGGGATTACAGGTGTGAGCCACCACACCTGGTCTGTAAGTATACTATTAAATGTTTGTAATTTAAACAAACTACCCAACTACCAAATGCTGAATCTCCACAGAACTTCATGTCCATAGTGGAAAGTGTGAGTTGCCTTCCCACAACCTATTACCCTTGTCTTTCTTCCTAACGGAAGGCAACCGCCCTCTTTCCGACCACATCCATGTGCCTCTGAGGACCTGACCCCTCAGTCTGGCACCAGCATGAGTTTGATTTGTACCAAGGTAATCCCATTTCCTCACCCAGCTCCCAACTTTGATGAATAAGGCGGGAGGGGAATTCTGCTATGGAATTCTAGGAAACTGTTCCTTTCTCCCAAGGGACAGCCAGAGAAAGAAGGAAACAGTTCTGTGCATATTGCCATATCTCTATGGAGCTCCTGGAACTTCTGCCACCCTCTGGCTACCAACCTGTAGAGGAAACCATCAAGAACTTCAACAGAGAAACTGAGGACCTCAGCCCCTGTTGTCGTGGTTTAGCCACTGAGTCAACACGCTCGGGGACCCACTTGGTTTTTAGTCTTCCTAATGGACATAATGAACCTCTTTTGAATAAGCATGTTGAGACTGCATTTGCTATAGCTGAAAGCAGTTAATGACAAACACCTTTGTCAATGGTGTGTTACTGCTATATTTTACATACCCTTATTGCAGCACTTATCACTTTGTATTTGAGAAATTGTTCTTTCTCTCCAGGACACTGTGAATTTTTTTAGGGGAGGAGCAGTACTTTATTCCCCTGTTACGTCCAGAATCAGGAACAATGATTGGCACACAGCAAGGGTTTATAAATTCTTGTTGAATTGGATTCCTAGGATAATTTTCAGTATTCTTGTAGATAACTCAATCAACGTGGATATTTCTCACCATTGACTTAAGAAAGCAGAGCAGATACTGTGCTGGGGACTTTGAACAATGCAGAGGAATGGAGAATGCCCCCCAAGAACTTAAACTCAAACAGAAGGGAAGGACATTTCCATTATTCTCTGTAATGACTTTACACTGTGGTGAGTATGGTACTGTGCTATTGGATATCAATCACAATTGCAATAGGATAACCTTAATAGCACACATAGAGAATTGTTTTCCTTATATCAATAAATGTAGAGATGTTTTGGTTTACTTTAGTATCTCCTCAGTATAATCTAGGTGAATGTCTTTTCAATTTTGTGGACATTTTCCTCATGGTTGCAAATGGCTGCTGAAGCTCCAGCAATCACATTCCCATCCAAGAAAAAAAAAGAAGAAGAAGAATGTAAAAGGAGTAATGACAGTCATGTCTTGCACTTTATTAGGACAGCAAAGCCATTTCCAGAACTACCACCCTTCCATAAACTTATGACAGTGTCTCATGGGCCAGAATGGGATCAACTGGCCACCCCAGGTTCAAGGAAGAATGGGGTGATGGAAAAAAATTAAGCTAGGCATATAATGTTCAGAATAAAATAAGCGTTCTGTAAAGCCAACAAAAAAGTAGAGGAGGAATGTTAGAGAGGCAGTTTAGAGAATCTGCTATATTAGGTGTACAATGTGCTGTAAAGCCTTTGTAAAGGAAGAAAGAATTAATTTCATTTGGGCACAATCGCTTGACAAGGAAACCTTAATCTGACCTACAGAGTAGATTTCATGACTTTGCTGTGTGAGTTGTTGGTGTAGACTTTGCACAGGCATACCTTGGAGATACTGTGGGCTTGGTTCCAGACCACCACAATCAACTGAATATTGCAATAAAGCAAGTTACACGGATTTATTTGGTTTCTCAGTGCATTTAAAAGTTGTCTTCACACTATATCCTAGTCTACGAAGTGTGCAATAACATTATGTCAAAAAAAAAAAACAATAAATACACCTTAATTTAAAAAATCCCTTTATTGCTAAAAGAATGCTAATGCTCATCTGAGCCTTCAACCAATCACAATCTTTTTGCTGATGCAGGGGCTTGCCTAGATGTTGATGGTGGTTGACTGATCAGGGTGGTGGCTGTGGCAATTTTGTGGAATAAGACCACAGAGAAGCTTGCCACATAGACCAACTCTTCTTTACACAAAAAATTTCTCTGTAGCATGCATTGGTGTTTGATAGCGTTTTACCCACAGTAGGACTTATTTCAGAATTGGAGTCAATCCTGGAAAATCCTGCAGCTACTTTATCAATTCACTTTATATAATATTGTAAATTATTTGTTGTCACTTCAACAATGTTCATAGCATCTTCCCCAGGAGTAGATTCCATCTCAGAAACCATTTTCTTTGTTCACCCATAAGAAGCAATTTCTCTCATCTGTTACAGTTTTATCGTGAAATGTAAGCAATTCAGTCATATCTTCAGGCTCCACTCTTAATTCTAGCTCTCTTGCTATCTCTACCACATCTGCAGTCACTTCCTTTACTGAAGCATTGAATCCCCCAAAGGTCATGCATGAGGGTTGGAATCATCTTCTTCCAAATTCGTCTTAGTGTTGATATTTGGACCTCCTCCTATGAATCATAGATGTTCTTAACGACATCTTGAAAGGTGCATGCTTTCCAGAGGCTTTCAATTTACTTTACCCAGATCCATCAAAAGCATCACCATCTAAGCCACCTATATCCTTACAAAATGTATTTCTTAAATAATAAAACTTTAAAGCCAAAATTACTCTTTGATCTATGGGGTGTGGAATGGATGTTGTATTAGCAGGCATGAAAACTACATTAATTTCCTTTTACATCTCCATCAGAGCTCTTGGGTGACCAGGTGCATTGTCAATGAACAGTAATATGAAATGAATATTTTTTCCTGAGCAGTAGGTCTCAACCACAGGCCTAAAACACTCAGTAAGCATGCTGTAAACACATGTCCTGTCACCTAGTCTTTGTTGTTTCATTTATAGAATTTATAGAATACAGGCAGAGTCTATTCAACATAATTCTTAAGGGCCCTAGGATTTTCAGAATGGAGTATTGGCTTCAACTTAAAGTCACCAGCTGCATTAGCTCCTAACAAGAGCATCAGCCTGTACTTTGAAGCTTCGAAGCCAGGCAATGACTTCTCTCTAGCTATGAAGGTTCTAGATGACATCTTCTTACAACAGCAGGCTGTTTTGTCTACATTGAAAATCTGTTGTTTAATGTAGCCTTCATCAATGGTCTTAGCTAGATCTTCTGGATAACTTGCTTCAGCTTCTCCATCAGCACTTGCTGCTTCACCTTGCACCTTTAAGTTCTAGAGATGGCTTCTTTCCTTAAACCTCATGAATTAACCTCTGCTAGCTTCCAACTTTTCTTCTGTAACTTCCTCTTTTCTCTCAGCCTTCATAGAATTAAAGAGAGTCAGGGCCTTGCCCTGTGCTAGGCTTCAGTTTAAGGGAATGTTGTAGCTGGTTTGTTCTTCTATCCAGAACACTAAAACTTTCCCCATATCACCAAGGAGGCTGTTTTGCTTTCTTATCATTCGTATGTTCACTGGAGTAGCACTTTTAATGTCCTTCAAACACTTTTTGTTTGTATTTACAACTTGGGTGTTTGGCATAAGAGGCCTAGATTTAAGCCTATCTTGGCTTTCAACAGGCCTTTCTCACTAAGCTTAATCTTTTCTGGCTTCTGATTAAAAGTGAGAGACATCCAACTCTTCTTTCACTTGAATGCAGGCAGGCTGTTGTCGAGTTATTAACCGGCCTAATTTCAGGATTGTTTTTTTCTCAGGGAATAGAGAGACCTGAGGAGAGGAAGAGAGACAAGGACATGTCGGCTTGGTGAGGCAGTCAGAACACATACATTTATCAATTAAATTGATCATCTTGTGTGGGTGCCATTTGTGGCATCCCAAAACAATTTCAATAGTACCATCACCAATCCCAGATCACCGTAACAGAGATAATAATAATGAAAACGTTTGAAATATTGTGAGAGGTATCAAAAGGTGACACAGAGTTTGAAGTGAGCAAACACTGTTGGAAAAAAATGACACTTGTAGAATTGCTTGAGGCAGGGTTGCCACAACCTTCGATTTGTAAAAAATGCATATTTGGGAAGCACAATAAAGTGAGATGCAGTAACATGTGGTGTACCTGGATTATTTTCCTATTGCTGCTGTAAGAAATTTCTGCCAACTTAGTGACTTAAAACTTAACTTTATTAACTTAGAATTCTGAAAGGCAGAAGTGTTGCACAGAGCTCATTGAGCTAAAGCTCAGGTGTCTGCAGGACTGTGTTTCTTTCTGGACATTACAGGGGATGATCTGTTTTCTTGGGGTTTCCAGCTTGTAGTAAGAGAGGCAGGAGGCAGCCAAATGCCTAAGCAGATAGGGGCAGGTCCTTTGTGAAACCCCATCTCCAAGCCGAAGACAGTGTAAGGCCTAAAAACCAAGCCACAAGTTAAATCCTCAGACCAGATTGAGAACTCATCTTCTCATCTGGTGACCTTTCCTCTGATTGATCCCCACCCTTTACCTATTTTACATATATCTACCCTTTCCTAACTTGTTTTCTGCACTGTTCTGCCCACTTTTGAGTGGTGTCTTTGCCTTAACCTTTTTTGCACACTCACAAACCAATCAGCACGAACTCTCCATTCTGAATCCTTGAAAGGCCCCAGATGCAGCCACATGGGGGACTTTCCTGCTTTTGGGTGGGGGAACCACCCCTCTCATTCCATCTCCACTGAAAATTTTCCTTTTGCTTAATAAATTCTACTCCAATCACTCTCTGGTGTCCATGAGCCTAAATTTTCCTGGTCGTGAGACAAGAACTTGGACCTAGCTGAGCTAAGGAGAAAAAGACTGCCACACTAGCAGCTGCCTGTATTCCTTGGCTCCTGGCCCCTTCCATCTACAAAGCCAGCAAGTCCTAGCTAAGTTTGTCTCATGCTGCCATCTCTCTGTCCTCCCTCTTCTGCCTCCCTTTCCACTTTTAAAGACCCTTGTGATTACATTGGGACCACCTGAATAATCAGGATAATCATTTTGTTTTTGTTTTGAGATGGAGTCTTGCTCTGTCACCCAGGCTGGAGTGGAGTGGCGTGGCAAGATCTTGGCTCTGCAGCCTCCACCTCCCAGGTTCAAGCAATTCTCCTGCCTCAGCCTCCTGAGTAGATGGGATTACAGGTGCCTGCCACCACGTCCAGCTAATTGTTTTGTATTTTTAGTAGAGATGGGGTTTTACCATGCTGGCCAGCCTGGTTTTGAACTCCTGACCTCAAGTGATCCAACCACCTTGGCCTCCGAAAGTGCTGGATTACAGATGTGAGCCACAGCACCCGGCCTTAATCAGGATAATCCTAGGATAATCTCCCCATCTAACCTTAATTCCATCCGTAATCTTAATCCCATTTTGCCACTGAAAGTAATATAATCACAGGTTCCAGGGATTAGGACATGAAGACTTTTGGGGGACCATTGTCATTTCCATTATAGATCTCTAGGCTTTGGGGTATATGGGGTAAGGAGGGAAAGAGAAAAAAATCACTTCACCAGGATCATTCTTCAAGAAGACTGTCACTTAGAATAAGATTGCTCTCTTCAGGGCAAACACAGAACCAAATTACTTCATTTAAAACTGTTAGTGGCACATGAAATGTGGAGGTATTTTTAAGGTGAGAAACCCCAACTAAACTAGAATTAGTTCACTTATTTCCCAAAAGACTAGCATTGGGGACATAATTCACTGCTAGTAACTTGCTATGTGAAAATGAAACAAACATTACAAATAAATCAGGGGCAGCGATTTGCATTACAAAGAGCTTCACTTAGGATTTAAATGAGTTCAACTGATTTAATTAAATGCAAGTCATTCCCTGTCAGTTGTTCCTTTGGTCCCATGTTTACTGGGCCCCAGCTCTGTGCTGGGTCCTGAGGACACAAGTGTGTGAAACTTGACTTGGCCTCTGCCCCAGTATAATAAAGGAAAAATAAACAAATGATCTCAGAGCCAAACATGAAACTTATCTTTTTATCAGTGATAAGAGCTGCTAGGGAGCAGCACATGGTCCCCTAATAGCAGAAGAGGGAAGATTGCATCCCTTTGGGATGTCAAGGAGGCTTCTGTGGGAATGTGTCTACCAATGTTAGTGACAGGAGGCAGCAAAATGCCTAAACAGACAGGGATGGATCTCAGTTGAAACCCCACCTTCAAGCCAAAAACAGAATGAAGGCCAAAAGCCCAGACTGCTGATCCCAAATGAAACCCATGACCCAGAGTGAAAACTTCTGTTCCTGTTTGCCTGCCCTTTCCCGATTGATTCTTTCTGAATAACGCCTTTTAATCAATCGAATGTTGCCTTTTCCAATACCACCTAGGGCCATAAAAAACCCCAGATGCAGCTACACGGGAAGGCGAGAATCACCCAACTGCTGGGGTCAGGGACCATCCCCCACATGCCCTCTCTCCAATGAAACCTGTTCTGTCACTCAATAAAATTCTCTCTGCCCTCTTCCCTTCAATGTCCCACATATCCTCATTCTTCTTGGGTGTGGAACAAGAGCTTGGGAACCACTGAACGCGGGTACAAGCTATAACACAGGTGAGCAGGGGTACGTACGCCAGCATGGCTAAGTGGGGCCTGGTGGGACATTGCCAGCTGGAGGTCCCCAGCTTGCAAAGGGACTGAGAAGAAATATCTTACATCACTGAGCTGTCAAGAGAAGAACAAGTAGATATTTAGGAGGTGCAGAGGGGAGAGGAGAGCACCCACAAAAGGAGTGCCACATGAGCAAAAGGCCTGGGGCACAGAGTCCGTGTGGATACCAGCAACCCAAAGAAGGTTCCTGCGGATGGAACCACAAAGGGAGCTGGGGCAGAGAGGAGCTGAGGCTGGAGAGGGACAGGCACCAGACCACACTGGGCATCATGGACTCCACTGGGTTGCACTGTCTTCATTAAAAGAGCAAAAGAAAGGCCGTAAGGCTGCTGAAGTATCTAGACAACATGATCTTATTTGTGGTGAAATCACTTCAGCTAGAGTCTGTAAAGCCGTTTAGAGTGTGATTCGGTGCCCAGCAGAGTACAGGCGAAAGTCAGTCATGGGAAAGAAGAATTGAGAACAGCAGTCACTTGCAGGAGGTCATTTGTGGTGAGGTAATGGTGGTTATAACGGTAGCAACTGCCAACCTGTGTCACGAGGTTCTGTTCTTCCAAGCTGTGCCCTATGCGCTTCATACAAATTATCCCATGAATCCCTTGCAGTAACTCTACAAAGTATATGTTAATATTATTCCCATTTCCCCACAGATGAGGAAACTGTTAGAGAGAGAAGCAGCGGGTATGCTGGCTGCCACACAGGTGTACAAGTATCAAGGCCAGGTTTTACACCAGAAAGGCTGACCCCAGAATGCTTGCTGCCAACATGGGGAGTGACTGCCAAGTGTCTGTGAGCATCCCCAAATGATGTTTGCTTATTTGTTTGTTTTTGAAAGAAGGCATTGTAAATAATGTTACTGAAAAGTAAATGGGCCCTGATTAGATACGTAAGTGTGTTAGTCTGTTCCCGTGCTGCTAACAGAGACATATCTGAGGCTGAGTAATTTATGAAGAAAAAGAGGTTTGAGTTCATTAAAGGCATGTCTTACATGGTGGCAGGCAAGAGAGCTTGTGCAGGGGAACTCCCATTTATAAAACCATCAGATTTCATGAGACTTATTCACTCCCATGAGAACAGTTTGGGGGAAACTGTCTCCATGATTCAATTATTTCCACCTGGCCCCACCCTTGACATGTGGGGATTCTTACAGTTCCAGGTAAGATTTGGGTGGGGACACAGCCAAACCACATCGGTAAGTATGAATGTTTTGCACGTGTACAACTTTAGAATCAGGCATATGAAAATGTCTGCGAGCTTCAGGTAAAGGAGGGGACAGTGGCCAGATGTCAAAGGCAAAAGGAGAGTGACCTTGTCATCATTAAGACAGGAGGTCCATGTATTAACAGGTACTCTGATTTTTTCAAGAGATACCAGAAATCTTACATTTGATTTGAAATCTCTTTATTTTTATGTTAGCAACTATTTCAATTGAGTTTTTAACATTGCATAAATCAACACTGAAAGAAGCAAAGAGGCTCAGAAACAGAACTTTGAGAACCAATGTAACCTACAGACATCAGGCTAAACCCTCCAGATTTGATCTGGGATTTGAGCTGCACTGACATGTTCCAGAGGAGTGGTCTGCATGCCGTGCCTTTGGCCTGGTGGGCCAGTAGCTGCCGGTTCTTAGTGTTTTTAGCAAACCTTTTAACTTAAGACCACAGGGACCAGCTCTCACTACTTATGACATGGACTTCACGTCTGAGCCTAGAGGTGTGGAAGAACGAACTTGCATAATTGATCATAAGCCACAGCTCACAAAGCCCCCGGCATATTAAGGGCATTATCAGCCTAAGACGGATGGATGTCTTTCCACCCACCACTAATGTCTCAGCTCTGCAAGGAATTAAAACTGCAGATTTGAATTACAATTTTAGGAAGGAAACCAGTGATAGGGAAAAAGTAAGTATAATTTTTTTCTCCCAAGAAAGGCTGGAGGCCATGATGCAGTAATGGTGCGTGGACACCGTTCACAGTTAGCTAATCAGTGTTATATATGCAAACAGAGTCCATGAATAGACAAGTTGCCTTTGTATCAGACTAAGAGGTCAGGATCATTTTAATGTTTTATGTGATGACTTCCAATCCTAAATACAATCATAAAGTCTATTTGGAAATATAAGGAAAAAAAATCAAGTTTTACTTGAAGACACAACGATTTTCTATAGGCAGAAATGAAGCAAGTCTTTCTTCACCTCCAGGTACTACCATGATCTGCCAGTTCCAAATGCTAACATGTTCAGAGAAAGAAAGGATTCTGTTTCACAGTGGAGAAACCGAGGCAAATGTGCAAGATCATTTTAGTGAATGAAAATCATGAATCAACACCCACAAGAAGCATTTGCATCCAGGCAATGGACTTTATTACATTTGGAGTGAGCAACATGCTTTCTCTATATCATTAAGTTCTTAGTTTTGCATGTATTTATTGGTGATGGTGCTAAGAAAAGAACAATGAACAAACAAAAAACAAAAACCCCCCAAAGCTGGGTCTTTGAGTGTACACTTTGCAGGGACAGACATTAGGTCTGTTTATATATCAGTCAGTGTCTGTCTTTACCCCAGCACAGTACTGGGCACTTAAGTTGGCTCAAACATATTTTATTGTTTTCCACCAAGAGATTGCAAGCTCTTGCTGTAAAGGAGCAGCCAGGAAATACTTGTCTTTGAGGGTCATTCAGTCTCTGTTGCAATTATTTAATTCTGCCATTATAGTGAAAAAGCAAGCATATACAATAGAAAATAGAAAATAATGGGTGTGGCTGTGTTTCAATAAAACTTTATTTACAAAATCTGACAGCCAATCAGATGTTGGCTTTGGGCTTTCTTTGCTGTTCCCTGTTTTATACCATGTAGTTTACAGTGGTTGGTTATTCAGTGACAGGAAAAAAAAAATGTTAGTGAGAGTGACTTGTGTTCAAAAGCTCCAAAAGTTAGGTTTCAAAATTTTCCTCTGGATTACAAATAAGGCTCAGGAATCAACAGCTTTCAGTTAGAGCTTCTGAAATTACAAGTCAATGTTTTGGAGTGACCTATTTTTGCTATCAGGTTATAAACTTCGCAAGTACCATTTCTGTGCTTCTTTTTGTTGTTGTTGCTGTTGTTTGTTTTGTTTTGTTTTTTTTGACAGAGTTTCATTCTTGTTGCCTAGGCTGAAGTGCAATGGCACAATCTTGGTTCATTGCAACCTCCACCTCCTGAGTTGAAGCCATTCTCCTGCCTCAGCCACCCACGTAGTTGGGATTGCAGGGGCCCACCACCACACCCAGCTAATTTTTTTATTTTTTTGTATTTTTGGTAGAGACAGGGTTTTATCATGTTGGCCAGGTTGGTCCTGAACTCCTGACCTCAGGTGATCCACACGCCTTGGCCTCCCAAAGTGCTGGGATTATAGGCATGAGTCACCACACCAACCCATTTCTTTTCCAAAAACTGATGTCTCTCCACATTGCTGGGCATAGAATGCTCATGTACATAGATTGTTCTAGCACACATCCATGTAATTTGTATTGTAATCTCAAGATTTCAGAATTTCTTTATTTCTTTATATATTTTTCTTTTTTTAAAAATTATACTTTTAAATTCTGGGATACATGTGCAGAACATGCAGGTTTGTTAGACAGGTATACATGTGCCATGGTAGTTGGCTGCACCCATTGATCCGTCATCTACATTAGGTATTTCTCTTAATGCTCTCCCTCCCCTAGTCCTCACCCCCTGACAGGCCTCAGTGTGTAATGTTCCCCTCCCTGTGTCCATGTGTTCTCTCATTGTTCAACTTCCACTTATGAGTGAGAACATGTAGCGTTTAGTTTTCTGTTCCTGTGTTAGTTTCCTGAGAATGATGGTTTCCAGCTTCATCCATGTCCCTGCAAAGGACACAAACTCATTTTTTATGGCTGCATAGTATTCCATGGTATATATGTGCCACATTTTCTTTATCCAGTCTATCATTGATGGGCATTTGGGTTGGTTCCAAGTCTTTGCTATTGTGAATAGTGCTGTAATAAACATACGTGTGCATGTGTCTTTATAGTAAAATGATTTATAATCCTTTGGGTATATACCCAGTAATGGGATTGCTGGGTCAAATGGTATTTCTGGTTCTAGATCATTGAGGAATTGTCAAGCGGTCTTCAACAATGGTTGAACTAATTTCCACTCCCACCGACAGTGTAAAAGCATTCCTATTTCCCCACATCCTCTCCAGCATCTGTTGTTTCCTGATTTTTTAATGATCACCATTCTAACTGGCGCGAGATGGTATCTCATTGTGGTTTTGATTTGCATTTCTCTAATGACCAGTGATTATGAGCTTTTTTTCATATGTTTGTTGGCTGCATAAATGTCTTCTTTTGAGAAGTGTCTGTTCATATTCTTCTTGGTATTTTTAGAAATTGATGAGGTATAGCTAAATGATTGTGAACTTAAACACTGAAGACTTGTATTCTGGTGCTTCTTTTGCCAAAGACCTTGAATAAATCACATCCTCTGTGCTAAAATCTCATCAGTAAAATGAAGCTGTTAGACCACATCAGTCTTTCCCAGGGCAGAAGACACACACGCCTGCATCAATGCTGGGCGACTTTAGGTTTTAGGTGGCACCAGATGCCTCCTTAAATAACATTAAATCACATATTTCCATTTCAATTGTCCTTCAGACCTTTTGATTACATAAGAGAGAGAGAGACTATTTGGTGTCAGTGAATTTGTAATATGTTTTAGAGAGAGAGCCAAACCCAGACTCAGAAGCCTCTGCAGAAAAGAATAGCTGTGATTTTGTAACATTTTATCACATTAATTTGCACATTACTTATTTCCTGTAGTTACTTCCTATGATGGTAGGTACTACTGGATTTCTACTAACAGTGTAATGCAGTGTTCCTGTTTTAAGAAATAAATTAGGCTCACATCTTTAATCCCAGCACTTTGGGAGGCCGAAGCAGGAAGAAAGCAGCCTGGGCAAAATAGCGACACCCCATCTTTACAAACTGCCCGCCCCCAACACACACAAAAATTAGTTGGGCATGGTGGTTCCTGCCTGTGGTCCCAGCTACCCTGGAGGTCAAGGCTGGGGGATCTCTTGAGGCCAGGAGATTGAAACAAGCCTGGTCAACATAGCGAGACCCTATCTCTACAAAAGAAAAATTAGGCCGGATGCGGTGGCTCATGCCTGTAATCCCAGCACTCTGAGAGGCCAAGGCAGGTGGATTACCTGAGGTCAGGAGTTCAGGACCAGCCTGGCCAATGTGGTGAAATCCCATCTCTACTAAAAAATACAAAAATTAGCTGAGTGTGGTGGCGGGTGCCTGTAATCCCAGCTACTTGGGAGACTGAGACAGGAGAATCGCTTGAACCCCAGAGGCAGAGGTTGCAGTGAGCTGAGATCACACCATTGCACTCCAGCCTGGGCGACAAGAGTGAAACTCCGCCCCCCCCCCAAAAAAGAAAAATTTAAAAATTAGCTAGGCAGGGTGGTACACACCTGTAGTCCCAGCTACTGCAGAGACTAAAGCAAGAAGATCACTTGAGTCCAGGAAGTCAAGGCTGCAGTGAGCCAAGATCGCACCACTGCACTCCAGCCTGAGTGACAGGGCAAGACCTTGTCTCAAAAATAAGTAAATAAATAAATAAAAATAAGAGAAAAGAACTAGAGTAAAAGCATAAATTTCTAGACGTAAGACATTTTAAATTCCAACCCCATTATTCTATACTTGGGCTTTCACTCCATAGTCTTTGAAGTTAGTAATAACTTAGGGTGAATTTTGTTTTTCTCATCTGTCTTCTCGAGTTCAGGAGGCTACATTCTTTGTATACAGACAAGCATTGAAAGAATCCCTTCAGAATCCAAATCTCAACCTCCGGGGACTTGTTGGATTGTGGAGGTTGGCCCTCTCATGCCCCTAATCAGCCTCCCCATGTGAAGTTTCCATGCAGACCATTTTACCTGCTGTCAGTTATCAAGGAAAACCTATCAGGGCCATCACGTGTCACTGAGTGTCAAGCAAAAGTGGAAAACGGGTTAAAGGAATTTTCACTTGAGACAAGTTTGACCATATTAGAACTGAAGAGCAGAAATTTGTAACTTAGGGAAGACACTTTTAAGATCGTGTGCTTATGAATTGTAAACTCTGCTTTAAGTCAAGTCATGGGGCCATACCTGGAAGACACAGACTAAGTTACTATTCATCATCAGAAGGAAATTTAGATTACTCCTATGCATACTTAATTCCCAACATCTCACTGGCAGTAGAAGTTAGCGGGAGTGACTTGTGTTCAAAAGTTCCAAAAATTAGGTTTCAAAATTCTCCTCTGGGTTACAAATAGGGCTCAGTAATCAACAGCTTTCTGTTCAAGCTCCTGAAATTGCAAATCAATGTTCTCTACTTGCTGCTTCCATAAATCAATGTATTCTTAAAATGAACCAAATTGTTTGTAGCATGAATATAAGATAGTTTCAGGAAATTAAAGACTAAAAATGATTAAGAATCAAAAGATAACTTTTTATTTTGCACAAATATTGGTATTTCTTCAGAAACGAGATCTATTTTATGGAAAACATGTCAATTCGCAAATTGGATAGGAAAATGTTAATCAACTCTCCCCGCCCACTGTCATCTCAGGCACGTAGGATTTTTCTGAATTTTCCATTACAGGGAGAAAAATGAAAGAATCGTCTAGCTTAATTCTCTATTACAATTTGAATTTGCCACTCACAAATACATGAGCATTCATAATCAGGAATTCACTATCTTGGCTATCTGGTGACTGGATTTTTTTTTTTTTTTTTTTTTTTTTGAGACAATTTCACTCTTGTTGCTGAGGCTGGAGTACACTGGCGCGATCTCAGCTCACTGCAACCTCTACTGCCTGGGTTCAAGCAATTCTCCTGCCTCAGCCTCCCAAGTAGCTGGGATTACAGGCATGTGCCATCACCCCCAGCTAATTTTGTATTTTTAGTAGAGATGGGGTTTCACCACATTGGTCAGGCTGTTCTCAAACTCCTGGCCTCAGGTGATTCACCTGTCTTGGCCTCCCAAAGCACTGGGATTACAGGCATGAGCCACAGTGCCTGGCCTGAAAATTTCTAAAATTAGGAAAAGAGAACTTAAACTGTGATTTCAAATGACATCTACAAACAGTGAACTCAAATGGCAACAGGACCCAGGGAAGCCAATGAGTAGAGTGGGCCATTTAGAAGACTCTAGAGAGTAATGGCGTGAACAAGGGAACTGACATTCTGCCTATGAAGGAACATCAGGACTAAACCAGAGGCAATTGTTTCCAAGTAAAAGTGAGGTCTTAATGTTGCCAGAAACCATGTGGGGGTTATATAAGTCACATTCTTGAAACTTAGTTAACCTCAGTCCCTAAAAACCAGCAAATAATCAGAGATACCAAGGAGAAGAAGAACACAGTGAGAGTTCAATTTTTAAAAAATGTTAGAATTCTGTTTTTCAATTTGCCTCCTTTCTGAAAATTCAATCTAACAACTGGAATGAGAGCCTGACTGAAGGCTAAGAAAAAGATAAGATAAAGTATTAGATGTTATCCATTGCTCTAAAAAAATTCTACCAGCACATAGTGCAATTTTGTTTCAGTCATTCACCCCTGTTTTATTTAAAGATTTTACTTCTGATATTCCTCCCCTCCGTCCTCCAATAATCTTGAAGCCAGAAAAACTAAGTTCTATCACTAGCTTGATCACTTAGAAATTATGTTGGGTCAGATAAGTAACTAAGATTATTTTTTAGAAATGAGAATGTTACCAAAATTTGTATGATTGAATATTGAATAATTTCAAATAAAGAAATATAATCTCAACTCATCTTAAAAAGGAAGTTTATCTTGCGTTGTAACAGAGTTCAGCCTACAATAGGCCACCAAGTTGATTGATTTGGAAGTTCAGTGATGTTAAGGCTCTTTCCTTTTCTCTAGTCTACCATCCTGGGCATTTCCTTCATCCTCAAGTAGGTAGCAGGACTGTTGTAGTGGTATCAGGTATTACATCTAGACATGGAACAAGAGAAGTTATTTCTTTCCTATAACTTTCTATGGAACTAAATTTTTTTTCACTAAGGACTTCCCAACAGAAACACTTCCTTTTTTCTGGAAAATACTAAGTCATCTATGGACATGTGAACCAATCAATGCCAATGAGATGGATTACCATGACACCCATCCAGGAAGATAACCCCAAGGCTCATGGTTCTGTGCAAAAGGAGTAGACATCTGAACAAGATTTTGACTCTATTGGGAGCAAAAGATGATGATGGTTGCTGGGAAGGTTACCAACAAAGATCACTACACTGGCCTAACTTACTGTTGACACAGTAAAGTGTCCTGCACTTGTATGCTAGGATTATTATCATAGGTTTGCAAATCTTTCCATAAGAAATGCATAGTTAATCTTATGAGACCATTCAGTCTACTGCATCAGTTAAGTCTGTATTCCTGGTTTTATTAAAACTGTTGTAACTTAGCAGTTTTGATTAGAGCTTAATATAGGGTTATATAATGTTGAAGCTAAAGACCTTGGAAAATTCTTTCTTCAAACTCTGAACTACAAAGGTGCACAGCTTCAGAAGAGAAAAAAGGTGGGGTGAGAGGACAATACTTTTCTAAACAATCTTAATTCATGTAAGTCTATTGCAAAATCTACATTAGTCATTGAGAGCTTTCCCCATATGTATTGCTGGGAAACATCATACGAATGTCCCTTATCTCTGTGTTTATAGTTTGGCTTTTTGATCAAGATTGAAGTGTGAAAATAAAAGGCATTTGTGTTGGTATGACATTTTAAAATATTAACTGATATTTCCTCTAAATATTTCATTTCATCTCATGATCCTTCTTATATTTGAAGATTTGGATTCTGACACACTCATTGCTTTGGAGAGGACTGTTAAGTCAGAATAAAGACTTTTGAGACTCAAAATTCTGGACCCTGATTCTGCTTGGAAACAAGATAAAGTGAGAGAAGTAATGTTTACCCTCTCCCTTGAAACAGCTGGAAAGTCACACAAAATATATGAAATTATGGTTTTTAAGCTACTGAACGTAAAGCAATGAACAATGATCTCTGAGATAAGGAATGTGAGATGAATTCTGTGATTGCTCTAGCTTAGTGTTTGCAGAGAGATTCCAGACCATGGTGCAGAGGAGAACCCAGGTAGAACTTGGGAGTCTTGAGGACATTGCAGTGAACAGTACCAGAGTGTAGAGAGTTACACTGAGATAGAACATTGGAGATTTGTGGAGAAGAGACTTAGAGTAAACAGATAAGTACTAATGACTGCCTGTGTGTGAGGAGACAATACTTATTAATTTATTCATAAGTCCAATATTTACCCTGATAAGAGAATATTATAAGAAAAAAATTACAAAACAAATGTCATTCACAGATTCAAAAATATAGAGATAGATGAAAGAAATGTATCAAATAGAATGCTAACAATATATACTAAGGAAAAATGCATCATGACAAAGTGAAGTTCTGGGAATGCAAGGTTGGTTTAAAGTAAGAAAATCAGTCATTGTGATGCAACAAATCAACAAACTGTTTTAGTTTGTTTTAACATTGCTATAAAGAACTACCTGAGACTGAGTAATGTATAAAGAAAAGAGGTTTAATTGGCTTATGGTTTTTCAGGCTGTAAGGAAGCATGAGCTGTGAGAGGCCTCAGGAAACTTACAATCACAGTGGAAAGTGAAGGGGAAGCTGACATGTCCTACATGGCTGGAGCAGGAGGAAGAGAGTAGTGGGAGGTGCTACACGCTTTTAAACAAAGATCTTGTGAGAACTCTATCATGAGACAGCACTGGGGGCATGGAGCTAAACCATTAGAAACCAACTCCATGATCCAATCACCTCCACCAGGCCCACCTCCAACACTGGGAATTATAATTCAACATGAGAGTTGGGTAGGGACACAGAGCCAAACCATATCACAAACTAAAAGAGAAAAGACATACGATTATCTCAATGGATGGACATAAAGTATTTGACAAAATCCAACACCTATTAGTAATCAAAACCATCAACAAACTAGTAACTTCCTCAACTAATAAATGGCATCTATGACAAGCTACAGCTAATGTCATAATATACGATGAGACTCTGGATGGTTTCCCCCTGGGAACAAGGATGAGAAAAGGATGTCTAATTTCACTACTTCTCTTCAATATTGTGCTAGGAGTTCTAGCCAGTACAGTAGAGTAAAAAAAAAAAAAAGATATCCAAATTGAAAACTGTCTTTACAGATAATATGATTATTTATTTAAAAATGGAACCAACAGAAAAGCTACTAGAACTAATAAGCAAGTTGAATATGATTGCAGGATATAAGATCAATATAAAATTCAAGTGGATTTCTATATAATGGTTTCCCTTTGGAGGCTCCTTGGCTCTTATACAAATTTTTTCTAAATTATCTTCTGAAAAATTCTAAATGCAGGCATTGGGAAAAAATAGGTGTTTCCTTCTCCTTCCCTTAAAAAGTAACTGAAAATGTTCAAATGGTTCCTCCTATGACAAAGGAAGTCCTATATGAAAATTTAAAGTTTTATTTGAATGGAAATGAAAAAAGTGTGTCCTGTCTCTTACGTAGTGATATGGCTACATCAGCATAAGTAGGTACCTTATCCAAAAAAAAAAAAAAAAAAAAAAAAAAAAACAACCAATCTGGCCATTACCTCTCACAAACTGAGCCAGCTTTTATGGATCTTGTCCATAGAGTCCCATGAGGACAGGAGCAATGACTTGTCTCTCTCTTCACTCTCTGACCAATGCAGGATTATGGGGAGAGCAGACACTCAGCTGAAGTTTAGTGAAAGTGTATGTGAATGAAATAAGGGACTTCTGGAAAGGGAGAGCTCAACGTGCTGAAAGAACTACTTAACCTTCTGGCATGATAATTTGTAGTGACATTAATTGCTTGCTATTGAGAGTTTCCCAACAATTTGTGTGGGGGATTGGTCAAAGTGGTGGGAAAAACTATAGGGAAAGGACATAAACCTTCTGAAAGATTGGAGGGTTCTGCAGAGCCCTGAGGGACAAAAACGGCCGGCAGCTGTTCTATAACCCTGAGGCAGAGGGCAAGGAGTAGGTACAAGGGAGTGTGGGGGATTTTTCTTAAACAAGCTTGTTTACTTATGTTGATCAGGAACTGACCTTTGATTATCTGCATGATGTTCCCTGAAAGGGGAATAATGAATGTTAATTACCTACAGGTTGTGTTTGCTCCAGGTTTTCGGCATCGTGCCTGCACTGAATAAAAGCGGGCAGCTCCAGCTTCTCAGGACTGCTCTCTGGCCACTAGAGTCAGGCAGTCACCCAGCTGCTCTTACACTGCATACCTGTGTCTGAGTACTCACTTCATCTGTCTGCCAGGGTCTGCGGGACAGACCCAGCAGGTGGTGCCCCCATGTGAGGAATGCTGCAAAGGATTGCGAGGGAACCCTCAAAAACAAATGTGAAGTGACTGCGCAGTAAGTAATTGGTGCCTGCTGGGGATTTCCAGGGACACCATCTGCCTCTCTCTTTCCATCATTTTGAACGTGGAGGGGCACCTTCCTGCTTCAGGCCTGTTGGGCGTTCCTTAGGGCATGGTACTCCTTCAATTTCTCTCTAGATGGGATCCGTCCGAGCTCTCAGATGTGACAATGGTTTTCACTCCATACTCTACTGAATTCCTTACTATTATCAACTTGAGCAATGTACCTAACATATCCTCCATTTTTCTTGAGAAACCAAGAAATTGACCAGGTGCAGTGACTCACACCTGTAATCCCAGCACTTTGGGAGGCCGAGGCAGGTGGATCACCTGAGGTCAGGAGTTCGAGACCAGCCTGGCCAACATGGTGAAACCCTGTCTTTACTAAGATGCAAAAATTAGCTGGGCATGGTGGTGTGCACCTATAATCCCAACTACTCGGGAGGCTGAGGCAGGGAAATTGCTTGAACCAGGGAAGTGAAGGTTGCAGTGAGCAGAGTTTGTGCCACTTCACGCCAGCCTGGGTGATACAGCAAGACTCTGTCTCAAAAAACAAACAAAAAAGAAACCAAGAAATTCTATCAGGCATTTTCTCAATGGAACCCCTGAGAATAATTAAGAACAGTCAAAAGGGTGATTTTTGAAATTCTATTTGCAAATATTTAATATACTTTTGTTGTCAAATAATGGAGTCTTTATCTCTTGTTTTTAATACCTGGGCTTAGGAAGCCCACGTGCAGGGAACACAGGCCTTTTAGGTCACTCTGATAACTAAACCTGGACCAGAGGCTGTATGCTCGGAAGATGACAGGTAATAATAATAATGATAGCAACAGCACAACGATAACTTCTGGTGAATGCTATCTAGTGTCAGGCAGTGAGCTAAGTCCTTCACATCATGGTCTAATTTATTGTTAGGATCCAAGGTCACGTGGTAGGAAAGGAAGCCAGGACCTGAATGACACATGTATGGCCCTGACCCTGATACTGCACATGAAGACAAAGCCTTGTATCAGCAAGTACCAGGGCATTTTGCAAATGTGGGGATAACAGTTGCTGAGATGTGAGCTGGATTTTGGTTTTCACTAACTTAGAAAATATTTCATGGGAAACTGAAAACTACAATTCCCCTTCTCCTGCATCCTTTATATTAATCTTGGCTATTAATTTTAACTAAAAACAGAAGTTAATAGCTCCCGTTGGCAGTTTAATAAGGAGCCTTGGTAGGGTGGGAGGTGGGGAGAGGGACTGTGGTTTCCAAAGGCCACCCCAGGCTTCATAATTCCGTAGGAGGACTCATAGGACTCGGCATATAGTGTTATGCTGATAAGTTACCTTAACAACGTAAAATCAAATTGTTCTCTCAGGCTGTTTACTAAGAAGTGCAAATACATTCTCTAAATATTGAAAAAAGTTTATTTTAGTAGTGCCGAGATCTGGTTTATAATTATGGCTAAATTTTGCTACCACAAAAAGATATGAAGGACAGTCAGCCAATGTAAAAGGTGGATGGGGTGAAGTCTGGGGCGTCAGCCTCAACCTCTCCCAGTGGAGTCACATAGGGCACACTTAATTCACCAGCAAATACATGTGACAATGTGTGTGAAATCTGCCAAGCATACCAGAGAAGCCCATTAGAGACTCAATGCCCAGGATTTTTACTGGGGGCTGATTCCATAGGCACCCTCTTCCTGGCACGTACTAAAATTCCAGAAGAAAAGCAGGTATATGGCAGGGATCGTATTATTTGTACAAAATGTCTGGGCATAGTGAGCCATCTTTACCAGGTGCCACCCAGGGTCTCCCGACAAATGCAGTCCCAGGCCTGCTAGGTTAAATCCTTAAGAAAGGAGAAAATACAGGGCTGGGCTTTACACTGTCTTAGAGAGAGAATGACAATGTTGGTGAATATTTACATACCAGCTACCATAAAACTTAGGGCACAGCTATACCTGTTCTGTATCTTATCAACATAAAATTGAGTTGCTCTCTCCAGCTATTTACTAAGAAATGCAAATAAATTCTCTGAATATTAAAAGTGTTTGTTTTAGTAGTGCCAAGATCTGCTGGTCTGTAACATTGTGATTATGTGCAAGTGTCTGTGAGAGAAAAGTATGTTAAGAGGATTCTTGTAATCCCAGCACTTTGGGAGGCTGAAGCAGGCGGACCACGAGGTCAGCAGATCAAGACCATCCTGGCTAACTCGGTGAAACCCCGTCTCTACTAAAAAGTACAAAAAACTAGCCAGGCGAGGTGGCGGGCGCCTGTAGTCCCAGCTGCTCCGGAGGCTGAGGCAGGAGAATGGCGTGAACCCGGGAGGCAGAGCTTGCAGTGAGCTGAGATCCGGCCACTGCACTCCAGCCTGGGCGACAGAGCTGGACTCCGTCTCAAAAAAACAAAAAAAGAGGTTTCTGCAGAATAATGTGTTTGATATAAGCTAGATGGTTGACAGTTATCCTACTGTGTATCTTGCTGACTTGATCCTGGAATTTCACTACTGTGTAAATGACCTGACTTTAGCCAGAAGCAGAAGTCTCCTTTGTTCTGGAGGTTTCTCTTTTTAGGCCTGCATGTAAATCAGATGCATTTCTAAAAGGCAGTGTCAGCTACTGCTTTCCACCACTCTCTACAAAAAGAGAGAGAGAGAAAAAAATGCTGTCCTCCATTGGCAAGTGATCAGCATACTTTCTGCTCAGGAGGGTCTTGTAGGCACAGGAATGGGAAAAATTAGGTAGAAACTTTCCAGGCCGGGCATAGTGGCTCACGCCTGTAATCCCAGCACTTTGGGAGGCTGAGGCAGGCCTGGCATAGTGAAACCCCATCTATGTTAAAATACAAAAATTAGCCAGGCATGGGGGTGTGCACCTGTAGTCCCAGCTACACAGGAGGCTGAGGCAGGGGGATCGCTTGAACACAGGTGGTGGAGGTTATGGTGAGCCAAGATCTCACCATTGCACTCCAGCCTGGGCAAACACAGTGAGACTCTGTCTCAACAAAACAAAACAAAAAGAAACTTTCAAATGAGACCCCTGAGGCCCCTAGAGAGATGGGCTCCAAGGAGAAAGCTCCTTGGTGATCTCCTTGCACAATATTGTACTTTGGAAAGAATAAAGTCAAACTGGAGGAATTAATAGCAAATGATTTTTTAAACTAGAGAACGTAGCAGAGAAAGATGTGGTTACATTCCATCCTTGTAAGTTCCTTAGCTGGGCTACGAATTAAACTGATGTAACGCAGACTAACAGGAGAAAAGCCATACTGAACTATGCACGTACACACAGTCCCACAAAACATCAGAGTAGAAGAGACAGGTGATTGAAGCTTATGTAGCATCCTGAGCTACAGAAAGGAATAGGGGCTTGGGACTTCTAGAGGGAGGTGATGACACAAGTTCTGGGAGGGTGAGAGGAAGAAGTGTAGGGTCATCTTGTTATGCAGTGTATTCGTGCATTTTCATACTGCTATGAAGAAATGCCTGAGACTGGCTAATTTATAAAGAAAAACAGGTTTAATGGACTCGCAGTTTCACATGACTGGGGAGGCCTCGTAATCATGGCGGAAAGTGAAGGTGGAGCAAAGGCACATCTTATATGACAACAGGCAAGAGAGTGTGTGCAGGGGAACTGCCCTTTATAAAACCATCAGATCTTGTGAGACTTATTCACTATCATGAGAACAGCACAGGAAAAACCCTCCCTCATGATTCAGTTACCTCCTACCCAGTCCCTCCCATGACACATGCGGATTATGGGAGCTACAATTCAAGATGAGATTTGGGTGGGGACACAGCCAAACCATATCATGCAGATAAAAAGTCTCTCAGGTAATAAAAGTATCCAGACTGGTGCTGACCTCCAGTGTTCTCTCCTGTAATCCAAGTTAATCTTCCCTGGTTGTTAAGATTCTTTCCTAGGGAGAGAATTCAAGACAATTGAGTTCCTTTTGGAGGATCCCTTTTTAAGCAGATAAGACGAGCTCAAAGAAAGCCTCTGCCTGCACCTGCTGTTTACCAAATTCCCTTGGTTCAAAGTAATTAATCATACCAAAGTGTCATATTTTGGGTGGCATTTTCTGCGCTCCTTCCAGGGAAATTGAATATGTCACAGTTCCCTCACTCTGCTTAAGTATACACCACAAACATTGTAAGATGCCACAGGTAAACCATTTTTCTCCACAGGGCTTTTATGCATCATATACAATTTTTGTACAACTCTCACAGCCCTCTTCACAAGTGCTTCCTCCCACTGAATTCAGGAGAGAAACTGGTGCAGGTGAGTGTTTACACACACTGCACCTGGCCAAATGACTGCAGCGTCAAAAAGAAATCCCACAAGCATTCTTCAAAAGCCATCTTCTTCCACCCAAGCTATTTCTGTAAGGTGGATGTATTCATTACTTTTTCTCATACAAACCAGAAAGTGAAAAGAGCCAACACCGAGGTCTGTGTAGACTCCATTGTGAAGCGTTTGTGTGGTCATCATCGTCATCCTGACCTCCTTCCCTCATTTCTTTGGAAACAAGTAATTTTTTCCAGCAACATTGGCTGATAATATATAAAGAAGCATTTAAAAAGTACCTGGCGTACGTGTGGCTTTATTCTATTGTCACAGTTAAATTCATCGGGTGAAACTTGGTGCAAAATTCATTTGGATGAAATGCTTTGCAAGTCATAACTGAAGAGATGTGATCGGCACTGCTGTTCAACAAACAGCGATGAATTTACTAAACAATAATTACATTTATATAAAAATGCTGAATAAAAAGGAATAAATATAATTAGTATTTGGAAGGGCAAGAACTTCTGAATAAAAATATTCATCTTTTATTAATCACATACATTTTGCATAAGGAGATTATTTTTCCCAGTTTGGAGTAACAACACAGAATTATTGTATGCAATTGTGAGAACAGTTGGCCTGTGACAATTTAATGGTATTTTGCAAAACCCTCATTTTGTAAGCTGCTCATATTGGCCTACTTTCCCCAATTGTTTTCTTAATCACAAATCATTTTTGAGAAACACTGACACAGGATGGCAGTTCACATGCAGCTAAATGGTACTAGCTCCTACATAACAACCCCCCTGTATCCAGTTTCCTCTGATATGCTGCAAGGGGCAGGAGAACAAAGACTTACAATAATTGACAGTGGTCACTGGATTTACTGCTAGCATTTCGACCCTGGGAATTTATTCATCTCACAGCCAGGTTTGCTTCTGAGTATTAGTTTGCTAGGGATCTTTTAACAATGCACCACAAAGTGGGTGACTTAAAGCAACAGAAATTTATTATCTCAAAGTTCTGGAGGCTAAAAGTAGAAGATCATGGTGTCGACAGGGTTAGTTCTTTCTCGAGAGAGAATCTTGTAGCTTCTGGTGGTTCACTGGCGATCTTTGAAATACCTTGTCTTGTAGAGAAGCACAGCCCCAATCTCTATCCTTCATCTTTACACAGTGTTCTATCTCTCTTTCTATGTGTGTGTGTGTGTCTCCAACATTCCCCAACTCCCTCTTTTTTTTTGAGACAGGGTATTGCTCTGATGCCCAGTCTTGAGTGCAGTGGCAGGATCACAGCTTACTGCAGGCTTGACTTCTCAGGCTTAAACAATCTTCCCTCCTCAGCCTCCTGAGTGGCTAGGACTATAGGCATGCACCACCATACCTGGCTAATTATTTTTATTTTTATTTTTGTAGAGAAAGGGTCTCACTATATTGCCCAGGCTGGTCTCAGGACCACTACATTGCTGGTTCTGGGCTCAGGCAATCCTGCCTTGGCCTCCCAAAGTGCTGGGATTACAGGTGTGAGCCCCCGCGCCTGGTCTCCCTTCTTACAAGGACACCAGTCATATTAGATTAGGGTCCACCCTAACCTCACCTTCACTAATTACCTCTGCAATGAAACTATTTCCAAACATGGCCACTTTCTGAGTTACTTGAATTTAAGACTTAAAGATATGAATTTTTGGGGAAAACAATTCAGTCCCTAACAGCTGGTAACCTATGAAAGTCTTGTACTCGGATAGATGCCAGCAGACTTGAAGCACAGAACTGCATGCTTTGGGCACAGATCTTTTTGGTAGTGCTTGGGGATCCACACTGGAAACAACTTCACAGGCAAACCTGCAGCCCACACAGGATGACAGACAGACGTTGCTGCAAGGAAACCAGGGGGAAGAAACTCTGCTTGAGCCAAAAGTGACTTGCACAGCAGAAAGGTGGCCTGTTTTCCAACAACCCAGCAACAATCCCAAAGCTGGGATCCATATGTCCGTCCTGAACCCATCACTGTGGCCCTAGAGGACCTAGTGCCAGACTGATTTGGGTTCTATGCCTGGTTCCCCTGACAAAGACCACAAAACCCCAGAGGAGCAGAGAGAGGAATCCTCAAAGAAAAACCTCGATGGTGTTCTTACCAAAGGAGAAGAGGATGAGAAATAGGATTCCAAGCAGGTCAAAGAATATCAGTGTCTAAACTCTTCAGACCTACAGAGGCATGGAGAAAAGGAAACTTGATTGAAGGAAAATTTCATTCAAATTGTTAAAAGAAATGTGCACCTGCAATAATGAGCATCTTTAGAGACAAAGCAGTTCAACCATTTGCCATGCAATGGAAACTCTGGATGTGTCAGTGTTTAAATGCAAATCTTTTGTGTGTGTTTTTTTTTTTTTTTTTTTTTTTTGGAAAGAAGTTGCCATCAGAATCTGCCATTCATTCCGACAGAAGTAGGTACTTTTCACCCCCATCTTCAGATTGACTTCCACTCCAACTCAATTCGAAGGATGTAGGCCTCGTAGAATAATCACAGGTGCCACTTTTTAACTGTTAATGAAAATTGGGAGTGGAAGTCAAAATGAATATGGGGGTGAAAAGTGACATCAAACATGAGTTTGCTATCCAACGATAAAGATCAGGAATAAAAATCTGTCAGCATCCCTAAGAACTTAGCACTTCAGCTTCGTTCAACAATACACGAAGAATTCACAGGTGCCAATGACAGCTGATACCAACCAGTTCAACCATTAGCCATGCAATGGAAACTCTAGATGTATCCGTGTTTAAATGCAAATCTTTTTTTTTTAAAGAAGCTGCCATTGGAAGCTGCCATTCATTCTGACATAAGTAGGTGCTTTGTCTGATAAATGCAGCTTGTGTAATTTATCAATGACGGAGAAGGTAGATAGCAGTATGCACACTTGGGGCTGCATTTGAAGGAGAGCAACATCCCTTTGTTTTCACAGAGGTATGGCTGTGTTTGTAGATCTCTACCTTAGACGAAAGTTATGATAGGCTGTGTAGTAGGCGGAAAAGTGGTGTGATACTATGAAAGTGTCCCTGACACTGTCATATCTTGTAAACCAGTTCCTTTACTAGGTTGCCAGTAAATCAAAGTCACCATGAAGAAAGTCATATGTGTGCATGATTTGAATGTTGACGTATCCAATTTTCCTGGAGAGCTTACTTAGACTGTCCTGCCAATGAAGGTTGCCTTAAGATTTTTACAGTTAAGAAGAGAATGGAAGATTGAAAGGAAAATGCAACCCTGAAACATTTAAGATTCAGAGAATGGATGCTCCTCGAGTGCAATAGAAATGAAAGAAATTGTAACATCTTCCCACATCTTCCATGAAATCTTGACTTGTTTTGGTGAAGAGAAATGCTTTACTTTAGGGATGAGAGGACTAAAAATATGATTGCATTTCTATGATGGCTAAAGACATGCAAAGTTAATCTAAGGTAGTAGATGTTAAAACGTGGTTGCATTTGAGGAGTTGGCTATTTCTGGAAAAGGGAAGGCACAGCTTCCTGGGTGATAGAAATGTTGTATGTACTGACTTTGTGATGTTTATGCTGCTGCATATGCAGGCTGAAGGGGCAGCTGTCACCCAGGATTAACTCTTCTGTTAATCACAGGAGAACAAGCACGAGTTGAGATTGTGGTGCTTCTTGAAGTCTCATCCAGATCGGAAACCTGCTGCTCTGTCCACATTCCATCCACCAAAGCAACCCATATGGCCATGTCCGACATCAGATGGGGAAAGGCAATTCTCTAGCCTGAGGAGCTGCAAAGCCACATGGCAAAGGATAAGTGTGTACAAAATAAATGCAGGGAGGGCAGGAGGCATTGGGGACAATGATCCAATCTACTGCAGTGTGTTATTCTCTCCAGCTTGGCATGTGTTCTCCATATGCAGCATCCTGCAGTGACAGGAGCTCACTCCCTTAATATGGGCCAGGCACTGTGCTAAGCACAGCACACGGTTTATCTTGGTGTAGCCTCACAGCAACTTTGGAGCAAAGCGCAATGTATAGTACCATTTATTCATGAGAAATTAGAGCTTCATAGCATTTAAAGCAAATTCCCACAGTTGCACAGTCCTAGTTAGTGAAAAAGCTGAAAATTGGACCCAATCATCTTCCAACTCCAGAACCATACATGTCTTGCTCTCCTAAAATATCCTTACCTAGGGTAATGTACATCCTAGGGTCATGTGCATTTGCCTTCTTGCCCATTTTGACAAGCATTTTATACAGATATCTTCTGTACCAAACCTTGTTCCAGGTGACAAGGGCAATAGTAAACATGGGATACAAGATCCCTGCACACAAGTAGCTCATCTTCCAATACAGAGAGTGTATAGACAATACACAAACACATAAATACAATAATTTTAACGAATGATGTGTTATTCCAAACAGGAAATCAGGATGGTGGAATAGAAGAGATCATCTCCAAGATATTTAGGATAAGTTGAGGATATTTGACTCTAGTTAGATAGGAAGTCAGGCAGGGTCTCTACAAGGAGATGGTATTTGATTTGAAACCTCAGTGTTGAGATGGATACAGCTGTGCAAAAATACAGAGGAATATTGATCCAGGCAAAAGGAAACGCAAAGCAAGAGGCATATTTGAGAACCAAAGATCAGTCAGGTATGGTTGGAGCACATCGAACAGAGGGAGGGAGGGACAGGATGAAGTCAAGAAGGAAGGCAGAGACCAGGTCGTGTAGAGCCTTGGAGACCGTGATGTAGGGCTGCAAAGTGTTTTATTTTGTTTTTGTTTTTGTTTTTGTTTTTGTTTTTGAGACAGAGTCTCGCTCTGTCACCCAGGCTGAATGAAGTGCAGTGGTGCGATCTTGGCTCACTGGCTCACTGCAAGCTCTGCCTCCCGGGCTCACGCCATTCTCCTGCCTCAGCCTCCCAAGTATCTGGGACTACAGGCACCCACCACCATGCCCAGCTAATTTTTTGTATTTTTAGTAGATACAGGGTTTCACCATGTTAGCCAGGAAGGTCTCGATCTCCTGACTTCGTGATCCGCCCACCTAGGCCTCCCAAAGTGCTGGGATTACAGGCGTGAGCCACCGCACCCAGCTGCCAAGTGCTCTTGTCTTTCCCTAGGATGTTTGTATTTAATCTCCAAACCCAGGGAAAGCTCCTGAGAGATGACACCTTGGCATCTACACTTTGGACACTGCACACACCTTGGCTTTGTGTACAGGTAGATGCAATCAAGGCTGCTGACTCTCTCACTCCTATAGAGACACCACTATGTTCACTTGTAGTCAGAAACCCCGGTTCGCATCTGTCTCCCTACATTTCCATTTGCTTGAACTTGAGTCGGGAAACCACTTAACTTCTCATGGCCTCAACCTCTTTACCTGTAAAATGGGAATTAAAATCCCTGCTTATCTTGCGTGTATGACATGCAATCCTGTGTATAAAAGCTGTACATTTTGAAGTAATATACAGATATAAATGGCTATGATCATATATGGAGAAATGTAATATCTTATGAATTCAAAATGACTCTGGACAATGGATGCGGCTGCCTATTTCCCCCATACAGACTGCAGGCATCATTGCTGGGATGACAGGTGTCTCACTATGAGGGTTGTTAACTATCAGGGCTACGATCAGAGTTGTGGAGGGCTGTGAATGAGGGACACTATGTGTGTTAGCTTTCTGCTGGTGTGATAAAAAATACCACAACTTTCGGTGATTTAAAACATATGCTGGGCCTTACACATCACATACATTATCTGACTTAGAGGCACAGAAAGTTAGACAACTTGTCCAATGCTCCATGACTAATAATATATCCCATGTTCACCCACAGCCAACATAATACTGAATGGGGAAAAGTTGAAAGCATTCCCTCTGAGAACTGGAACAAGACAAGGATGCCTACTCTCACCACTCCTCTTCAACATAGTACTGGAAGTCCTAGCCAGAGCAATCAGACAAGAGAAAGAAATAAAGGGCATCCAAATTGGTAAAGAGGAAGTCAAACTGTCACTGTTTGCTAATGATATGATCGTTTACCTTGAAAATCTTAAACACTCCTCCAGAAAGCTCCTAGAACTTAAAAAAGAATTCAGCGAAGTCTTTGGATACAAGAATAATGTACACAAATCAGTAGCTTTTCTATACCCAAACAGCGACCAAGTGGAGTATCAAATCAAGAACTCAATCCCTTTTACAACAGCTGCAAGAAAAAGAAACTCTACTTCAGAATATATCTAACCAAGGAGTCAAAGGACCTCCATGAGGAAAACTATAAAATGCTGATGAAAGAAATCATAGATGACACAAACAAATGGAAACACATCCCATGCTCATGGATGGGTAGTGTCAAGATTGTGAAAATGACCATACTGCCGAAAGCAATCTATCTACAAATTCAACACAATCCCCTTCAAAATACCATGATCATTCTTCAGAGAGTTAGAAAAAACAATTCTAAAATTCATATGGAACCAAAAAATAGCCCATATAGCCAAAACGAGACTAAGCAAAAAGAACAAATCTGGAGGCATCACACTACCTGATTTCAAACTATACTATAAGGCCATAGTCACCAAAACAGCATGGTAAAGGTATAAATATAGGCACATAGACCAATGGGATAGAATAGAGAACCCAGAAATAAAACCAAATACTTACAGCCAACTGATCTTCAACAAAGCAAACAAAATCATAAAGTTGAGGAAAGGACACCCATTTCAAAAAATGGTGACGGGATAATTGACTAGTTACATGTCAGAGAGTGAAACTGGATCCTCATCTCTCACCTTATACAAAAATCAACTCAAGATGGATTAAGAGTTGATACTAAAAATTCTAGAAGATAACATTGGAAAAATCCTTCTAGGCATTGGCTTAGGCAAGGATTTCATGACCAAGAACACAAAAGCAAATGCAATAAAAACAAAGATAAATAGCTGGGACCTAATTAAACTAAAGAGCTTTTGCACAGCAAAAGGAACAGTCAGCAGAGTAAACAGAAAACCCACAGAGTGGGAGAAAATCTTCACAATCTATACATCTGAAAAAGGACTAATATCCAGAATCTACAACAAACTCAAATCAGTAAGAAAAAAGCAAACAATCTGATCAAAAAGTGGGCTAAGGATGTGAATAGACAATTCTCAAAAGAAGATATTCAAATGGCCAGCAAACATGAAAAAAAAAATGCTCAACATCACTAATGATCAAGGAAATGCAAATCAAAACCACAGTGTGATGCCATATACTCCTGCAAGAATGGTCATAATCAAAAAATCAAAACACAGTAGATGTTGGTGTGGATGTAGTGAACAGGGAACACTTTTACACTGCTGCTGGGACTGTAAACTAGTACAGCCACTATGGAAAACAATGTGAAGATTCTTTAAAGAATTAAAAGTAGAACTACCATTTGATCCAGCAATCCCCCTACTGGGTATCTACCCAGATGAATAGAAGTCATTATTCAAAAAAGGTACTTGCACATGCATGTTTATAGCAGCACAATTCACAATTCCAAAATCGTGGAACCAACCCAAATAACCATTAATCCATGACTGGATAAAGAAACTGTGGTATGATAATATGATGGAATATTATGCAGCCATATAAAGGAATGAATTAACAGCATTTGCAGTGACCTGGATGAGACTGAAGCCTATTATTCTAAGTTAAGTAACTCGGGAATGGAAAACCAAACATCATATGTCCACATTGATATGTGGGAGCTAAGTTAGGAGGGCACAAAGGCATAAGAGTGATACAGTGGACTTTGGGGAATTGGGGGGAAGAGTGGGAGGTGGTGAGGGATAAAAGACTACAAATATGGTGCAGCGTATACTGCTCAAGTGATGGATGCACCAAAATCTCACAAATCACCACTAAAGAACTTACTCATGTAACCAAATACCACCTGTACCCCAATAACTTATGGAAAAAAAAATATCCCATGTTCAAACCCAAATCATTAAGAGGGTCTTAGGGTATGATACCATGGAGAGGAGGAGAGCAATGTGTCCTAGAAATTTCACGTTATCATGTTTTTTTGTTTGTTTGTTTGGTTGGTTTGGTTTGGTTTTAGTTTTGTTTTTGGTTTTGGTTTTGGTTTTGGTTTTTTCTTGAGACAGGGTCTTGCTTTGTTACCCAGCTTGGAGTGCAGGGATGTGAGCATAGCTCACTGCAGCCTCAAACTTCCAGGCTCAAGGGGATCCTCCGAGTACCTCAGCTTCCCAAGTAGCTAGGACCACAGGCATGCACCATCATACCTGGCTAATTTTTAAATTTTTTTGCTAGAGACAGAGTCTCCCTATGTTGCCCAGGCTGGTCTCAAACTCCTGGCCTCAAGCGATCCTCCCACCTTGGCTTTTCAAAGTGCTGGAATTACAGGCCTGAGCCACCATGCCAGGCCAGTGTTACCTAATATGGCATTTATCAGTGGCATGGGGACCATCCAGCCCAATGAGAGAGCTTCACTAAATGTTCTTCTGACCTTGAGTTTCTGTTTGTGAGAGAAAATACATTCACTGCTTTGGTCGCTTAAGCACAACTTATGAATAATATATTGGAACAAACCTCAGATCATTTTTCTCTGTTACTGAAAGCTTACATTAATGTCCATGTTAACATAAAGGCTTAACAGGAAGCCCTGTGATGATTTTTCTGATGGGAAATGTAGTGATAGATTCTAGGTTCCCGTGGGTGTGTGCTGTTTTCTTGTTTTCTCAACCTTGTATTCACCTCCACGTCCACTCTCTTCCACATTACCCCCGACTCTTTCTTTTCCTATCCAATATTTTTGTAATTTCTTCCTCTCACTTCCTTTACACTCAGTAATGTGATAGGATCCTTGGGGTCTTCATAGTTTGTGAAAAATAATCATACAAGAAAAGAAATTCCTCTGAGTATGAATTCCACCTCTTGACTTATGTGCAAATCTTCACCGTGTTATGTGTAAGTATCGATTCCAACACTGAGTTGCAGTCCCTATGCATCTCCACATCTGCCTGACTGTACATTCTTGCTGCACTGTGACTGATGGTGTAGCTCTTTGAAGATCAGCACAATATCTTTCCCATTCCGGGTAACATCTACGACACTCCCAGTTAGAAAAATAATAGTTCTGCTGTAGGATTTGTTAAATTCCAAAGCCTTCATGTCTATATATTTGTTGTTTATTAAACTCTGATTTCTGAGTAACTTAGAAGAACTTAGAAGGGAATCTTAAAGCATTTGAGATCATATGAAGCTGCTTACAGCATAGATGAAGCAAGGGTCTTTAATGGAGATCCCTGACTTTTCTACATCCTGTTTTTTGGGCAATGGGCAAGCACGAATCTCCCATCTGTGAAATGGGAATGACAAGAGCCCATCTTCCGGGAATATGATGAAGATCACATAACTTCAAGGACAAAAAGTAATTAGAAGAATGCCCAGCACACAGAGCCCAGCTAGCTGCTGTTACATTGGTAATAGGGGAATGATAATAGCATCTCCGTACAGAGCGGAGGCCATGATTAAATGCCCAATGTCTGGTACATGGTAAGGGATCATATGTTAGGACTCATTCATAATCCTATCAGCGTGATTATTCCATGTCTAATAACATAAATATCAAGGGCATCCTCTGACCCCAGTGGAGTCAGTTTCAAGTTGTCAAAAAGCTGTATGTGATTCTGCATTCCACAAGGGCACTTTCCACCAGGAACCCTACAGAATGCTAAGGGTCCTGGTTGATTCACAGCTTAAACTATTTCATAAGATGAAGAAAGAATACGATATCTTTACAGCTTGGGATCCACTCTGCAATTTTATTAAGTGCATATTAGCCACTATTACTAGTGTCATTGTCAGGAAATTGGCTCTGTGGGGATTGGAGAAAATCTCTATGAAGCGGTCTAGAGATAAGTAGCAGGTAAAGACAGAATCAGCCTCCAGTCTTAGTCAGAGACAAGGAAATAATGGGCACCCCTTCTACCTCTCCTGTCGTTATCCCAGTCCTTGCAGTAATGCAGGCTCAAGCAATTTGACTGAGAGTGATAATAGGGCAGCTGTAACTCAAAGAAGGTGGCAGGGTCCAGACTAGAAAAAGGCAGGTGTATTAGTCCATTTTCATGCTGCTGATAAAGACATACCTGAGACTGGACAATTTGCAAAAGAAAGAGGTTTAATTAGACTTACAGTTTCCCATGGTTGGGGCAGCCTCACAAGGAAGAGCAAGTCCTGTCTTACATGGATGCCAGGAGGCAAAGAGAGAATGAGGAAGACGCAAAAGCAGAAATCCCTGATAAAACCATCAGATCTCATGAGACTTATTCACCACGAGAACAGTATCGGGGAAACCACCGCCATGATTCAATTACCTCCCACTGGGTCCCTCCCACAACACACAGGAATTATGGGAGTACAATTCAAGATGAGATTTGGATGGGGACACGGCCAAACCGTAGCAGTAGGCAAGTCACCCAGGCAGCAAGATTTAAGATGGCACTAGTTCTCAGGCTCCTGTAAGTGCAAAGATGGCACCTGACTGTGAGAGCCTCCTTAAGGTTTGAGCTGTGGGTGAGACTCACCTGTCTCACCCTAGTCTTAGCCCTGAAAGGTAATTCAGATGATGAAAGACATTGAAGAAAACAAGTGCAATGTCATTTCAGATGTTGCTTCAGTGAAACATATTTAAATTGTATCCTGCTTTTTTCAAAAATATATTTCTGTAGTCAATTATCTGTGAATTAATTATTGACTTCTTTAGCCTAGTCAGTTTGGAGTGGAAAGGTCTCTGGATAGCTAGAGGTAAGTTAATGATCAATACCAGACCAGCATGGGGTTTCAGGCAGAGGAAGGGGCTGAAATTACAAGTGTCTCTTTGAACTGCAGATGAGCTCTTTTGCTAGCTTTGTCCTTTTTCCTACTCAAGACAATGATATTTCATGTTATGATGAGGAAAGTAGCTACTATTCTTGGTCCTCATGCATTCTAGGCACTAGATAGAGTGTTTATCTACATTATCACTGAATCCTCACATCTGCGAGACAAATTCCTTTACTATCAATATTATATAGATGAGATCATTGAAGTTCAGAAAGTCTGAGAAATTTACCCAGGATTATGAAGTTAAGATGTGAATAGACAGTCAATATGGGAACTAAGTTTACTTCCTGAGCTCTTAATCTCTGTGTATTATTAACTAATACCTGTGTTGGCAGAAACCAAATGCTGGGTGGTTTTTAATAGAGACATTTCTTTTCATACTGGGACCTGCTGCAGATCTATGGGGTTAGATTGACCAGAACCGGAGGGGTCTGAGGCTCTGTTGACTTGGAGTGACTACTGATGACTTACAGCCATGGGTTCTGTGAAACACGATCACTATACAGCAAAGGGTCTCTACAGGTTGAGGATGAAAAGACCAATTTTAGTGAGGAACTACTTTCTAGAATGAATGGACTCCTGATTTAAGAATCTAATCCAAACTCCTCATCATGGCCTTTGCAGGGCTTTGCAGGATGCAGCCTCTGTCCACACTCTGGCCTCACCCCTCCCACTCACCCTTCGCTCACCGAGCTCCTGTTCCTCTAGTCTGGCTCCTACTCACCACCATTGGTCTGCAGTGGTTACTCTAATTGCAATGTTCTTCAAGATCCTCACATGCCCGACTCCTCATTATTCAGGTATTAGATAAAATGTTACCTCTCAAAGAATATTTCTCTGAACACTTCATCAAAGTCACTCTCATGACCTCCTCACAAGAATGCTTAGGAGGGTCCTGCATAACCCTCTCTTACTATCGTGCCTCCCTGCTTCAGTTTCCTCAATGCACTCATCGATAACTGAAGTGATCCTCTTTGTCAACCTATGCTTTTTCTTCTCTATTTTAATAACAGGAACTCCAGAAGAGAAGGGCCTTTTCCCACTGTTTCCATTGATGAATCTTCATCACCTAGAATGGAATATGCCACATAGCAGATGCTCAACAAATATGTTGAATTATTAAACAAATTAAAAAGCAATTTTAGTTATATTCATGTTACCATTAAGATTACCATTTGTTTGCAACTTCATTGCTTTCCCCAAGAGATTCTTAGCATCAGTTAGGGACACTTTTAACTGCAAGTAACAGAACACTTAAGTAACAGTGGCTCAGACCAATAGGGTTTGCGTTTCTCACAAAACAAACAAGCAAACAAAAAACTGGAGGTGGATGTTTTCCATAATTGCTTTAGTGACTCAACAAAGTCGGGGCCTCAATCCTTACAACCCAACTCGCTTTTTCCTTTTGGTCTTAAAATGGTGGCTGCAGCTCCAGCAGTCACGTGCACAGTGAAGACAGGAAGGAAGTGGAAAAGAAGGAGTCAGCAACAGCTGCAACTTCTCCAATTTACAAAAGACACGAAAGTTTTCTTGAAAGCTGTGTATTTTCCCTCGGTAATTTCTGTTTATGTCTCATGGGGCACCCTAGTGCAGATGAATCTGGGATTGGAGTATTTCATGTTAGCAGCCTCTAGCCTCTAAATTAGGGTTAAGGAGAAGGTGAGGGCTTTTGTGGGTGTCTACCACACACTTTTTTTTTCAATTTAACGCAATTGTTAAGCTTAAGAGTCAATAAACACATGAAAAAGTGGTGAACATCATTAGTCATCAAGACAATGTAGAATAAATCACAATTATGAAACTCTATGAGTCATCACAATGGCTGCAATTAAAAATTCTGGCGAGACAGGGAGTTGGCAAAGATGTGGAGTAACCGGGATCCTCCTGCTTTGCTGGTGCAATCAATACAGCAAGAAAACAATCATTCTGGGAAATAGTTTGCATGTTTCTTAAAAAGGTAAGCATTCGCATCCAATATGATTCAGAAATCATGCCTTTAGGTATTTATCCAATAAATTAAAAATATATGTCCTTACAAAGACTTGTGTACAAATACCCTGGTTTGTTTTTAATAGATGAATGTCTAGAAACAGCCTCCCGCCAAAAAAAAAAAAAAATGATTTTTATATATACAAGAATATGGATAAATCTTAAAAAACATTTTGCGTAGTGAAAGTAGCCAGATGTGAAAGGATACATACTGCAGTCATTGTCCTTCATAACAGGGACATGTTTTTTCCTATTTTTTAGAAATTTTGTTGTCCTTCATAGCAGGGACATGTTTTATGTTTTTTAGGAATTTTGTTGTTAGGCAGTTTTGTCAGTGTGCAAACATTATAGAGTGGACTTATATGAACCTAGAAGTTAGAACCTACTACTCACCTAGACTGTATGGTGTAGCCTATTGCTCCCAGACAACAAACCCACAGAGCATATTGCTGTACTGAATACTATATAACACAACGGAAGGTATTTGTGTAGCTAAACATAGAAAATGTGCAGTGAAACCATGGTATTATAATCTTACGGGACCATCTTTGTATATGTTGTCCATCATTGACTTAAACATTATTATGTGGGCCATGACTGTATGAATTTCTGTGTGAAACTCTGGAAAAGACAAATCAAGCCAATAGTGACACAACATGTCAGTGAGGCCCAAGGCTGTAGTTGCAAGAGTGTACACAACGAAGGGGTGATGATGGAAGTGGTATATATGTGATCAGGCTTGAACAGGTCCTGAAGGCACAAGTAAGTTACATGACAAAGTGACTCAGATGCTCATGGTCTTCACTCCTGCCACCCTGCCTTCTCTCCCCCAGCTGGCACCGATGGCCTCATGGGGACTTCTCTATGCTCAGTTGACAGAGAAAGAGATTCACAAGTGCACCAAAATACATGTACATGAATATTACTAGCACCATTACTAAAATAACCCCGAATCTGACACCACCCAAACGGTCATCATCAGTAGAATGGGCAAATACATTTTGGTATATTCATACCAAATATACTGTATGAAATGAAAATGAATGTACCACTGATACAAACAACAGGTGCATCTTACTAACTGAATGCTGAATGAGAGAAGCTGAACAGCAAGCGAATATATCCTGCTATGAATCTGCCACTGTGAAGCTCAAAACAGACAGCGCTGGTCTGCATATGAGGGTACAGGGGCCTGGGAGCGTGAGGTTGGGAAGTGATAGAAGGTGCTCTATGGAGGATTTGGGGGCCACCATGATGTTTTATCTCTGTTGTTGTTGTTTTTGAGACGGAATCCCGCTCTGTCGCCCAGGCTGGAGTGTGGTGGCGCCATCTGGGCTCACTGCAAGCTCCGCCTCCCGGGTTCCCACCATTCTCCTGCCTCAGCCTCCTCAGTAGCTTGGACTACAGGCACCCGCCACCTCGCCCGGCTAATTTTTTGTATTTTTAGTAGAGACAGGGTTTCACCGTGTTCGCCAGGATGGTCTTGATCTCCTGACCTCGTGATCCGTCTGCCTCGGCCTCCCAAAGTGCTGGGATTACAGGTGTGAGCCATGGCACTGGGTCAATGTTTTATCTCTTGATGCAGGAGAAGGTTGTATATGTTTATTCACTTTGGAATTATCAAACTACATACTTCTGACTTGTATATTTTTCTGAAGTCCTATTATAGTTCAATTTTTAAAGAAGTTTCAAAAATTATATGCAGATATTGACCCCGTATTTTTTAAGAGGAAAATATTGGATGAAATTGTGCTATCTCCTTTGGTGCTCTGTATCTTGGAACTATCCCATACCGATGAATTTGCATGAGTTACTGGGAATATCATTACAGTGAGTATTATTTTCTCAGAATATACATGAGGGGAAAGAAGCCTCAAATCAAATCTCGAATGTCATAAGCCACATTCTTTCTGGAGCTTTAGGGGAAAGCATTCTCTTGTGTGAAATTTGCATGGTGCTTCTCCAGGCCCATAACAATGGATGAGGGAGAAATTGGAACATTTTTTATATTTTGCTGCAAGCGAAGAGTATTTGTAATTATGCTGATTTATCCTCTAGTTCACTTTTGCTGATGAAATTCAGATCCACAAAGATAAGTCTGCTAAAGCCCAAATAGATTGGTGGATATCACACTTGACTGTTGACCCTTAAAAAATGCAGAAATGTTGGGTTAAAATTATGAATTGAATACGAATTGAATATGTCTTCAAGGACTAAATGTGTCTTATTTATTTAGGCTGGTAAGAGGCAAGACTCGTAAGTAAGAGGGCGTCTCCACAGCTGAACTCCTGGCTCATGTAATTTATTTTGCATCGATATATATATTCCACTATCCTGGAGTGAAAATAGTGAAAATAAACAGGCATTTTCAATTCTTTTGCAGGAAAACATTAGCTTGCTTTTGCATGGGGGAGTGAGAAGGGAGATGACTTTATAGAGAAGACTGATCAGCATTAGAATAAAATATTTATCTAATAGTCTGAGATTTCTCTTTAGGAGAAGGGACTTTTCCCTTAGCAAAAGAAATGCATACATATCAGATTATCTTAAAGAGATTCATACACAGCTGTTGGAATCAACTCCTGCTAAGGGTGAATAGTACAGTGAATAGCAAATGTGATATATGCAAATAATTTCCCATTATAGACAGAGATTATTTTCTCTTTCCATAAACTATGGCAATCACAATAAAAATGATTAACTGTGCTGAGAGGAAAGAGGTGGCAATTGGGAATCTGAGGTGGCATTCATGTTTGGCTTCGTCAAATTATGTACCTTTTTATCTTCTAAGTTAATGGTATTGTACTTATAAGCTTTGCATATTCTAATTTATTTCCCCAGACTGCAAATGATTTTCCTTGTGCTAAATCAGCTTCATAAGGCCTCGTGGATAATCCTGCTACTTGGTTTTTATCCTCAAATGTGTTTGCACAGATGGGATTTCCGGTGTGAAATAACGAGCATTCTGGTTGTATCCCCCTGCAGACCCTGACCCTCACCATCTGTCTCACGGTGGGTGGTTCCTGACATACTTGCTGTCTGGGCAATCCTGTTGGCTTCATTAGTGCAGAATGAACAGTGCAGCGTGCTCGTCGTTTCAGCCCTTACGTGTTCAAGGTCCCTTAGCTTGAAGGAAGCCACAGTGAGTCCCTTAGAATATTCACACTATGCCAACACAGTCACGATCGCCAGCACTCATGTGCACACTGAAATGGGGATGGGTTACTTGGTTTTAAAGTGTCACATAGATGTGGTCCAGATTATGTCTCAAACAACAATCTGCCCTGCGCTCTTTCTAAAGAAGCTACAGGACAGAGTTATCTACCAAAGTGAGGGAGTGAAGCAAGAAAGAGCAGGACATGAGGTACAGGAAATGGGGGGTCTAGCCCAGGAGCAAGCACAGGGATCTCCCAGGTGGTGGTGAAGAGAGCGCCCAGGGGACAGCTGTGGCCACGCACAGAGGGCACCCAGGCCTGATGCAGCCAGTCAGCAGAGCAGGAGGCTGTTTCAGGAAGGTGTTGGTTAAACCTGATGTAGTCAGTTTCCTTCTCTGTAAATGGATGTGGTTTAGCAATCTCCCAAGGGTACTATGAGAAGTGAATATGTCGCATGTAATTGTTGATCTTGCCCCCCTCCCTCCACTTTTCCTAAGAAAGAATTCCATTTTACATGTCAAGTTTCCAATACCAGGATCTCATACAAAGCAGAAAAACAGGAAATTATTTTTTCACCAGCAGTGTCAGCTAATGAATAAGACACAATTTTTAAATTATTTTGTACTATTTTAAAGGCAACATGTATGCAAGAAACAACTGTAACTCATATCCATATTTTATTTTCTTAAATAAAACAACTTACATTGCCTGTAATTGGCCTAATTTTTAACATTTGTAGAAAGCATAGGATCAGGGAGAGAGTTAAAGAGGCAGGTGCCCTCTATCTCTTGTTATCAAAAGGCAATGGCAGAATCATATATTATCCAGTTTCAAAAGAAGCCTCAGAAAATGTCTTTCCTGTAGCTTCAGATGATTTAAAATTGATCTCCTATAGCTTGTCCCACTTTTGTATTCTTAGGCACAGATAAAATAGTTGCTCTCAATTGTAAGGCAAACCGCTTTGAGGACTCAGGGTCCAGTCATGTTGCTATTCTCAGGGTTTACTCCTGGTGTTAACTTATCTTGCCTTTGTAATCCCATTATAGAGAAAATAGATGCCCCGTAACTTTTTTTTAAAACTCCGATTCCAAGTTATCGGCCTTCATTGTTCAAGTGATCAGACGTACTTTTGTAAACATACATTTGCCAAGGCCAATGTGAATGCACACATGCATGTATTCCTGTGTGTGTTTAATATTACACGAAGACACCATCGTTTTTAAAGACTATCTTAAAAGCAATTTTAGATACACAGCAAAATTGTGAGGAAAGTACGGAGACGTTGTATACCCCATTCCCACACATGCATAGCCTTCCCCAATACCAACAACCCCCCACTAGAGTGACACATTTGTTACAGTTGATGAACTATAGCCCATCGAAGGACCTATGGGCTTCTAAAAACATGTCAGAACTTTGACTCCAAAAACAAAACTCATTTAACTTGAAGCTGACCCTTGTAATACATTAGGGAGTGGTGGGGACTGCGGTGATTGACACATCATTATTGCCCAAAGTCCACAGTTTACATTAAGGTTCATTCTTGGTGTTGTATAATCTACGGGTTTGGGCAAATGTATAAGGATATGTATCCATCATCATAATATACTACATAGCAGTGTCATTGCCCTAAAATTCCTCTGTGCCCCCCCATTTATCCTTTCCTCATCCATACCCCCTGCCAACCACTGATCATTTGTCTCCATAATTTTGACTTTTCCAGAATGTCATATAGTTGGAATCATAATATATGCAGAGATTAGCTTTTCATGTAGTAATATGCACTTAAGTTTCCTTCATGTCTTTTCACTGCTTGATACCTCATTTCTTTTTAGTGTTGAATAAGATTCCATTGTCTGGATATAACATGGTTTATTGAGACATCATAGTATTGCTGTAGAAAAGTTTGGGAACCAGGACGGGAGCGAGCACTGTGCAAATTGCCCCAATGGTTCCATGTGACAAACATGATATTTACATTTAGTAAAATGTTCCTGAGCATCTTCAGGTATGTCTTTATCAGGCAAAGAGGGTCAGAGTTGAGCAAGACTGTAGCTCCTGCCCCGAAGTTTCTCTTCCTCTAAGAGAAAGACACAGCATAGAAACAGCTGCTGTGCAAGGTAGACACGGGCCATGAGATGCATATGGAATCCTCCAGGTTCTTAGAGGTGGGGGTTTAAGGTTTTCAGATGACATGAGATTAACCTGAGTGTCTGTGGAAGGGAAATTTGAAATTGGGCCTTGAAGGATGTTTGCATCAAGAGAGAGAAACAAAGTCATTCCTGGCAACAGACACACGATGAACGAAAACACTGCCTTGGAGGGAGAACACATATTCTACCCAGAGCATTTAAACTCAGGAAGTGTTTGAATCAAAAGCTCCCTTCAGAATTGGAGGGAAGGGATAGTCTTTCTGAGCTGACCTTAGTGACCAAAGAAAACTGAATTTAGAACAGATGCAAAGTGAGCTCCCAGTTGTTAGTCTAAGCCTACATTTCACCTGTAACTCTTGTTTATTCAGGACTCATGAAAAAATTGTGAAGATGGCCTTTCAGATAGCTATCAGTTCGTTTCCAAGTGTAAGTGAGCAGCCTGAAGACATTTACAGAAAAGCATCCACAGCATGGGTAGGTGAAAAATCTGTGTTGAGAGAATGAGATGAGAAACAGAATGAAAACGAGGGCATAGTGAGGTATACTCAGATGAGAAATACTCATTCCCGAAATATCACAGTGCATTTTGCAAGGATACATATTTTTTTCTAGACAAATAACAAACACATTAGAGTGGTGCCTATGAACAGAAAAGGAATACTAGTGGATTTGGAGAATAAGAGTAAAGAAGAAATGATAAAAGTGATAGAGCTTTTACGAATCAGTGATTATAGTATAATATCAATTGAGGAGGATGGTCAACTGAACTCTGTGCTCTCATTACAAGGACATATTTTAAGCAATCGAAAATAAATTATTTTTAAAGAAACTTGTACAAACCAATGGGTGTAAACATGGATCTGAGTCTTTAATTGAATGAATTAAAAGTCTCCAATCTCTGTTTATAGGGTCAAGATTCTGACGTGGGTTTAGAAGTCCATAGGTCCAAAGGAACTCAGTCTTCTTTGGCATATATTTCAGAGTATGACGAGGCCTGGACTCACAAATACAAATGTGCACAGCAGCCAGGAGCAGGTAATCTATACAAGGAAGCTGACCCCTATAAGACAGTAGAGTGGTGGGGACTGTGGCAAGCTGAAGAGCACATGTCTCATCGAAAGCAGACTGTGTCTGTTTTCTCACCTCCTGTGGATCATAGCTATGTGGGAATATGGGCCCTGTTACCACATCCTCAATTATTTTATTGAAAAGCCAGTTACCTGAACTTAAGGTAAAATCTTCAAACATTTTAAAACAATAGACGGAACAAAGGGATCATTTCTGAGGACCAAATCCAATCCCTGGGTCACATGGGCAACCTTTGACCCAGACCATGCTTCCCAGCTTCCCCATCCCCTTCATCTGACATCCCCAAAACACCCAAACAGTTGACTAATCTCCAACATATGCACATGGATTATAACAAAATCCCAACTCTACGGCAACCTCAAATCTAATGTGACCAGCCACAGTGTTCCAATACAATTATTTTTCAAGTTTTATTGCCAATTTAAGTATATCTACATTTTAGATAAAGATACAACATTCTAATAAACATTTTTATATACTTTGAGCTCTACAGATGTATTTAAAGCCACCTATTATGTAAAATAATGTACTCATTTATATCTTCACACTCACTTTTTATGAATCAATTAACATTCTTCATATGCATCTTTGACATCAATGTCTTCCTCATTATTCTTGAACTCATGTAACTCAGTTGTTTTAAGAGTTTCACTTTCACATCAAAGTCATTTGAGAAACAACAGCCCATAATACCTGTTATTGAGAAGGTGATGGTGACCATGGTACCCACTGATGTGCCATGAGGGCAGTTGCCATTGTTTCTTTGGGCCTGTAGATACATATCCACAATGCAACCGATCTCTGGACAGCACCTCCATGGAATATTGCAAACACATGTTCACAGCAAATCCTCAAGGTTTGACATTTTGGGGTGAAACCTTCAGGGAGAATAACAAAGTCTCCATTTAATGACTTTGTCTCTTTTTACCGTGTGGTTCCGTTGGCGTCACAAATTTCCAAATCTAGTCCCAGGGGAGCTTGATTTAGGGTGAAGTATCTTTCCCTACATTGTACTTTGCTGTTCAAAATAGAGCCATGGTGATGGTACCCCGTAGTATTATGGGTCTTTTTCAGGGACAATTACTGGGGAACACACACGTGCATACTGGATACCAACACACTTGTGTCTCCACACATCACAACGGACTCACTTGGCCTAAGCAAACTCTCATTTCCCTTTCAATACTAGCATGCTGGGATTGGGGTCCCTGATACCCTGAATTTTTGAATGTCACTCAAACAAGACTTGGGAGTGGGAAGTGAAGCTTAGGAAATTTGAATCATTGGCAGATCTGTCTCCCACGCCAGTAAAAGGCCACTTGCTCACGGTGTCATATGGCCCTGAATGGATTTTCACAGGCACATCCCTGATGTACAGTGATAAGCACTATGTCGCCAGAAGGTACATTGATACTTCCAGTCTTTGCACAGTTCTGGGGGACATCTGAGTTTCCCAGGGACCTCTGAAGCTCAGCTACCCATTTAATTTTTACCTGAAATGCATGGGTGCTCTAGCAGCTAACTATCTGGAGTCCACAGAAGATCATGTCTTTCTGAAAATTCTGTCTGTTAATTTTATTTCTTTCCTCCTCCCAGCACCCAGTGATTGGGGACCTGTTACAGTTAAGATGTTTAACGATGTGAGGGCTGTTCTGTGGATAGAAATAAAATAGCAGATACAGAAACTCCTTTTAATAGACCTTGATGTAAGCTTTACGCTTAAATTATAAGGTGAAAGGAAGCAAAAGCTGCTGTGAGTTCATTCTCCTCTCTTCCCATATCCTAAATTACTTATCCCATTAAATTGAATTCTGAAAGCTGCGAAACAAGACACCTGGCTATTGTGTGACTCTTGTGTTACTATGTATACTTCTGAGTGATTTCTCTATCATGTGACATTGTGTAAGATCTCTATGTTGTAGAGATCTTAAGTTCTTGTTTCCGGCCAAAGCCCCTCTCGGAATCTATCCAGCCAGATGGTTCTCTTGTGTTAGTGCAGTAGGGGGGCTTTAAATAAAGAAATCCGACACAGACACCACTGGAAAGTGTCCCAGGGTTGGAGGATAATGAGGAAGCTGATTTTTCTCATGCAAAGACAAAAGTGACATCTTCTTAAAATTCTTAATTCAGTTTGAAGGGAGAAATAATTACCTCCTCTGGCCATCATGTTGAAATGTCCATAGAGAGGAAAATGGACTTCACCCTCATTAACTCCGTGGGTCAAAGCCAAAAGCAGCATTAGCCAAAAAGGCTTCTTCAAGGGCACAGCTCCCCTAGATCAAAGCATGTTCTTGAGAGACTAGAGCATGAAGTTTTGTGAGTGACTCCAGTTAGAATCACATGGAGACTTTTCTATTTTTAATGAATCTTTCTTGTATTGTAGTTTATGCGGGTCCACCATTGGGAACAGGGCAAAGCAGGGATGTGGCATCTGAAGTGATTTTTTCTGCCTTCATTGATTCGAGCCTGTGACTGTGGCTGGCAGCAGTTCTCCTGGTATTTATCTTGGAGGCTGGTCACACCATCAGGCTCTACAGCACAGAAAAACTTCATTTTTACTCTCTGTCCAGGCCCTTCGGACACTCACTGACACCTCTATTCATTTGTGGCTGTAGATAATGCCTAGCCCAGTTTCAGCATACAAAGCCCCATTGATCAAATGCAAAGTTTAAAAGTGCCTCCCTATACAATAGGAAACAGCCTAGCCTAGGAACGTTGTCACAAGCATTAATAAGTCCCTGTACCAACCCATCACTGCATACGCTATTGTGTGCAGTCATTCCAACTCTCCTCTAATTAGAGGGGTGGTTCATGTCAGGGGCATAAGGCGAATATTACTTGATTTTTCCAAATTCTAGAAAGCAAGCTTCCATTTTTGATAATAGAAATTTGGGAAAGATTGGCAGTCATTTGGCTCGCAGGGAGAGCAGGAAAAACAAGAAATCTGAATAAATTTCATATTGATTTCAAGGAAGCTTTCTTGTGACATCTGGTATGCTTTATTTTGTATGTATCAAATCTGAAAATAATAAACAAGTTGATGTAAACAAATGCTTGAAGTAATGCTCAAATGGCAGCTGGGTGCTTGAAGATGACAGTAGGAAATTTAGCTTTACTAACTGGTGCATCCTGGTGCACAGGACTTATACTTCCTAAATGTTGGCTGAATAAACGATAGACAAGCATTAAAATGTGTTTTGAAAAACATAAAAAATGGTAGAAATATGAGAGTATGTCTGAGAAAGCAGCTCAGAGTGGGGTTCTAACCCTGGCTTTCTGATTAGCCCACTCTTGACCTGAGATTGCATCACATAAGCCCTCTGAGTTTCAGTTAAATCCTTTATCAAGTAAGGGACTTAACTCTGTGACCTGGGAGGCTCTGGCTTCCTGTCACTGCCATGAGGCTCTAGTACAGAGAGACACAGGGGTCTAAGGATCTGTGTTTAGGGTGTTGAGCTGGTTTGATTCCGGTAATCGTGTGCTATCTCTGTGTCCTCATCTGTGTTTAAGGTTTTGAACTGGTCTGATTCAGGTAATTGTGTTCTATCTCTGTTTATCAGGATCTTTATCCCTGATAAAAATCCAGAGATCACTTGAATGCAGGTGGTTTTCTCTTCATATTGTTCAATGAAAAAAGCACAAATTAAGGATTCATAATAAACCATTGCCCAGTGAGAAATTGGCCTGGGGTTCCAGGGTGAAGATGACAGAAGATTTTCATTGGGAGCACCTTAATGAGGACAATAGATCCTGGCTTAACAGAGGACATAAAGTAATAAAGAGAGACAAACCCATCTATCCATTCATTTCACAGCATTGATTGAGTGTCCGCTGTATACAATGGGATAAGGAAAAGATGTCTATTGGTTCATGCGCAATGATGGTAACAGGTTTTCATTGCTGAACAGTATATATTTCCTTTTTAATTTTAATTTTTAATTTTCGCGGGTACATAGTGGACATATTTATTCATGGAGTTCATGAGATTCACTCTAATAAGGTGTAGTGAGTTCCAGGGATTTCAGAGTTGATGAAGGAAAACCACATGGCCACAAGGTGGCAGTAGCACACAATGAATTTATTCAAACATCGCTTTGAGAGATTCGCCAGGAGGGCAAGTCCCTCATGGCAGAAGACCATCCAGAGGCCATGGTGCAGGAGCCCTACCTAGAAGAGGAAGAGGTCAAGGAAAATTCTAGGGAAGATGGGGCTTATGTGTCCAGATGATGTTTCTCAGTAGCACAGTGGAAAGTTTGGGTCAGACAGCTTTGAAGAGCAGAAGATGCTTGGGGTCTTTTACAGCAACAGAGTTTATTTTAGCTATGGCTAGCAGATGGGGCCACACTTTTGGCAGGTATCCAAAGCAGGCAGGCTCTAAATGGATAAAAGTCTGCTTATTTGGGATTAGAACAATTAGATATGTAAAAATTTGAGCTGAGTGCCAGTGGGCTTTCGAGCTAATGGTCCCACCCTGTACAATTCACAGGCCAATTGTACAATTCACAATACAATTGGCCTGTGAATTGTAAAGAAGTATACAATTCACAGGCCAAAAATAAAAGGGCCATCTTTAGTTCATTTATGTAACATGTGGTCAACTGATTCTAACTCCATGGGCATCATAGACTAGTGAGTGAGACAGACACACCTACTCATCCATCCAGTCACACAACAAGCATTGACTGAGTTCCTCCTTCATCTCTGAATGCCATCACGCAGGGCATGGGGGATGCAGAAATAAAGATGGCATCTTGAAGGAACTCATGCCGCATTGAATATGTCCAGATTTTGGTCTGAGTAGGAGTTAATATAAAAGTGGGGACTCTGAATGACGCAGGTCTCATCAAAAGAGGAGCTGGGGGAGTGGGAAAATATCATGAGGTTTTCTAGAGGGAGTGGCCATCAAGCTGACTTTCAAAGAAGAAGCTAGAGACAGCCCAGCGGATATGCTGGGAAAAGGTTTTGCAAACTGAGGGGACAGCATGTAGCAAGACTCCCATGCCTTGGGGACACAAGCTGAGTTTGGTGGAGCTTTGGATTGAAGAACAGAAAGAGCAAGACGTTAGGCTGTGCGTGTAGGCAGGGGCTAGATAAGGCAGAACCTGTGGGACGCAGTAAGAAGTGGAGCCAGTGAAAGTGTTAAAGCATGGCAGTGGACACAGTTCTCCCTGACTGTGGAGAAAGGGAGGGTGGCTGCTAGGACACCAGATGGGAAAGAAGTACTGGCATTCAGGTGCCCGATGCTGAGGGCCAGAGGTAAAGAGGCATGGACAGAAAAGCCAGGCTGGGAGCTGGTGAGGAGGTGGGATTAGAGTCCTGCTAAGGAAGCACAAGTCAAGGGACTTTAGTCCCCACCCATGTGCATCCCTCCTGACCTGGTTATCTAGAACAGCTCTGCACACACTCACCACATGCTGAACTGAGGGGTGGTTTGCAATTGCTTGGGTGATGTAGGAAGAGCATCCAGGCAGAGGGAAGGGCTTAGGGTGAGGACTAGCCTGGCTGCCTCAGGACCACATGGAGGCCAACACAGTGAGGTAACTCTAATAGGAGATAGGGTCTGAGTGTGGGATAATGGAGGGCCAGGCCAAGTGTGGCCTTGTGGACCACTGTGCAGACTTGGGAACTTATGAGGGGTTGCACAGAGCAGGGCCTGTGCTATTTCAGGGGAGCACCCTGGCTGAGAGTTGCAGGGGGAAGGGGAGGTAATTTAGGTAACTGCAAGCAAGAAGAGAAGGTGTGCTGGACAGGTGGAGGCACTGGAGTGAGAAGTCTCAGTTGCTTGTAATATTGAAGATAAAGGACTGATTACGGGTGGCAAAAGAGAGATGTCAAGGAAGACGCCAAAATATTTTTCTTGAGCAAGTAGAAGGATGGAGATGTCATTAACTGACATAGGTAAGATAACTGGTTGGGGGGTGGGGTGTTTAGAAGAGAAGACTCCACACTCTGGGACCCAGCCCCATAGATTTCAGATCCACCTCAGGGCCCTCACATCTGCAGTTTGCTGTGACTGAAACAGTTCCTTAGCTTCCCTTACTGTGTGCCTGTTTTTTCCAGTCATCCTTCAAATCTCTTGTTAGTCATTGCTTCTGAAATCTTTTCTTTTCTTTTGACGGAATCTTGTTCTGTTACCCAGACTGGAGTGCAGTGGCACAATCTCAGCTTACTGCAACCTCTGCCTCCCAGATTTAAGCAATTCTCTGTCTCAGCCTCCCGCATAGCTGGGATTATAGGTGCGTGCCACCATGCCCAGCTAATTTTTATATTTTTGGTAGAGACAGGGTTTCACCATCTTGGCCAGGCTGGTCTTGAACTCCCGACCTCGCGATCCACCCGCCTCAGCCTCCCAAAGCGCTTGCATTACAGGCATGAGCCACCACACCCAGCTGCTTCCGAAATCTTTGCTGACTCACCCTCCTCTTAGCTAGGTTATGTTACTGTGACTTACTGAGTTCACATGTATTATGAAAGCCTGAAGCCAGCCTGCCTTGTTCAAATCTCAGCTCTGCCACTTTAAACGCATGCTATTCATGGGAAGTGATTTTACTTCTTATTGCCTCACTTACCTCATCTGTGAAATGGATCTAATTATAGCACCAACTCACAGAGCAGTTATATCATATACCGTATATATCATATAATGCATCCTATATGACCAAATTTAATATGAGCCATTTTCCCTGAATTACCCCTAATAATGGAATAGTCCAAGTTCTCAAATTGGACAGAAGGGAAGTTAACACGCTTTAGGAAATTTTACTGATAAGTCAGGAAGCTGCCCTAGTGATGACAAATATGCTAAAGTCTGCTCCTTTTGCCCTCTCCTGCATGGGGCTTTCTTTCCTTATCTGCTTATAAGGGTGAATTTTTTAGTGCAGTGGATAATTAAGGACAAGGAATTTATCATTAGTTTTTCCTCTTTTCTAACAAAAATATATGCACCCTGCTAGATAGGTTTCCTGTTTTCCAGGCCTCCTGTTCCTGAGTTAGAGAGTAGATGGCATAGGATGGTGTTTATTTATTGCATCTTTTATTTTCCCCCACCAGAAGCCCCTGTTTTATATGTTGAGGTAAAAAGAAGGAGACTGGATACATTTTTTCTGAATTAAACTACAATTGCCTTATAGACAATGGAGATTTCTTCCAGAATTGAAAATTGTTTTATCTACTCTTCCTCAGGGGTGGAGTCAATTTTCTGTCTATGTTCTGTTCATTTTATTTTTCTTAGTGTTTTAGTGAAGGAAACGACAGCCCTTTGCCAAATCCGGCCCACCTTCTATTTTTGCAAAGTGAGTTTTATTGGAACACAGCCATACCCATTCATTTTCAGATTGCCTTAGTTACCTCTGGCTGCCATAACAAATTACCTCCTGATTTTTCAGGAGGCCAGAAGACCAAAATCAAGGCGTAGCCAGGATTGAGTCCTTCTGGGGGCTCCGAGACAGAGTCTGTTCCACACCTCTTTCCCAGCTTCGGTGGCTGTAGGAAACCCTCAGTGTCCCTTGTGGTAGAAACATCACTTCACTTTCCGCCTCTGTGGTCACGGGGACTTTTCCTTTGTGTATGTGTCTTCTGTCCTCTCCTCTTACAGGAATATCTGTCATTGGATTTAGAGTCCACCCTAAATGCACCATGTGTTCATCTCTAGATCCTTTACTAATTCTATCTGCGATGCCCATACTTCCAAATCAGGTCTCATTCGTAGGTACTGGAGCTTAGGCCTTGAAGACATCTTTTTCAGGTGGACACAAATGAACCCACTACAGGTTGCTAAGTCTCGAGCCACTAGATTTATTTCTTGGCCTACTAAGTGGAGGAGAGGGCGCTGCAGATTGGAAGCATCTGGGGATACTGCAAACTCCAAGAGCAGGGACTTGGCTGCTTTGCTCAATGTTGTGCCTCTTGCGTGGCATGTAAGACAAGAACTAGAGGCATTTGCTGCATTCAAAAACAATAACTGGCTGAGAAATTCGCTGCTATGTGTAGGCTCCGTGCTGGACACTGGAAATACTGTTGGGATTTGTATAAATGGGCTTTGTTTCCTTATGGAATGTATAATGTGGTGAAGAACATGGACCAAAATATAAAAATAACTCAATAAATAAACCTCTAATGCCCTTCTGTATTTAAACAGCAAACTCTAAGCAAGTAAAATATGCTATTTGAGTCACATTCAAAAATACACAGATCCATATATGATCCATTGCACAAACTCCTCGGAAGATTGGCCCTAAATAGCTCTTTGGTAATCACCTAATTCTGTCCAGTGTTATTAAACAATCGAATATGACCTTGAGAAGCTGTTGTATGACAGGGCTCTGATTTCATAGCCTTATTGATCACACGCTCTAATTCAAGGAATGCCTTCCTGGCAAGGAGCATGAACCCTAAGAAATGTTTTTGAAAATATCTAAAATTTTTGGATGAGAAAATGAAACTCCATAGCCTGAGCCACTCTCATTTCACCCTTGCGTGGCTGTGATAGATGTGGACTCTCCCTTCTGCATCCACCCTGGTCCTCTTTCCATCATCCCCACACAGTGGCGAGGTGAGCTTTGCAACACGCGAATGTGATCTTGTCTTCACCCCCTGCTTAGACCCTTTTGAATTGTTTCCCTTTGCTTTTAGAACTCTGGACAGTGCTGTGACCCTGGATTTTGCATTTAAGATAAGGCCAGTCTCTCTAGCATGGCCTAATAGCCACAGGCTGCATCCTATATCTGACTCCTCCTTGATCTTTTCCAGGATGGACCTAGGTTTTGTGATGTCTGAAGCACTTCACATAGTGCTTAAGAAAATGAAGATGAGATTGCAAATACACAATGAAGTAGAGGACTTTGGAGGAGTTCTGGGTGAAATAGGGCCTTAAAGCTTAATCTCCACATCAGCTCCATGGTGAATCCACCTGGTCGTTGTGCTCACAACTGTTTCTTACCCCCAAGACCTTGGGACACGCCATGCTCCTTTCAGGAAAGTTCTGCTGGCTTCTATTAATCTAGTTGACTTCCCTTCCCTCTCAGATGTCAGTTCAGGTCTTATTTCCTCAGGGAAGACAAAGGAAGCCAGAGGGAAGGTGATACGATTTGGCTGTGTCCCCACCCAAAATCTCATCTTGAATTGTAATCCCCATAATCCCCACATGTCAAGGTAGAGACCAGGTGGAGGTAATTGAATCATGGCGGTGATTTCCCTCATACTGTTCTTGTGATGATGAGTGAATTCTCATGAGATTGAATGGTTTTATAAGTGTTTGGTAGTTCCTCCTGTGTTCACTCTCCTTCCTGCTGGCTTGTGAAGAAGGTGCCTGCTTCCGCTTCCCCTTCCACCATGACTGTAAGTTTCCTGAGGCCTCCCCAGTTATGCTGAACTGTGAGTCAACTAAACCTCTTTCATTATATATATGTATATATGTGTGTGTGTACATATGTGTATATGTACACATATACACATATATATACATATATACACACATATATATAAAATATTATTATACTTTAAGTTCTGGGATACATGTGCAGAAGGTACAGGTTTGTTACATAGGTATATACATGCCAGGGTGGTCTGCTGCACCCATCAATCCGTCATCTACATTGGGTATTTCTCCTAATGCTATCCCTCCCCTAGCTCCCCACCCACTGACGGCCCCTCGTGTGTGATGATCCCTTCCCTGTGTCCATGTGTTCTCATTGTTCAACTCTCACTTATAAGTGAGAACATGCAGTCTTTGGTTTTCTGTTCCTGTGTTAGTTTGCTGAGAATGATGGTTTCCAGCTTCATCCAAATTACCCAGTCTTGGGCAGTTCTTTAGAGCAGTGTGAAAACAGACTAATACAGAAGGCAGACATCCTGTGGGCCCAGAGCACCTGCCAGGCAGGTAAGCAGGGGAGCAGAGACCGACACTGCTAACTCACACCTGGATGGAGATCAGGAACAAGACACAGTGGGAGTCCCTGCCTTTTGTTGTCCAGTTTGCATCCTGCCTGGATCAGTTCCCCCTCTTGGGGCTCTCTCAGAGTCATTGGATGCTGCTCCTGACATGTCAGGCTGCAATCTCACACCTCCTCTGTGGCTCTTGCATTCGTGTCTAATTCTCCTCCAGCCCATAGTCTCAGCGAAGGCGAGTGGCTGTCTTGTTTGTGCTCAGCCTCCTCTTCACAGTGCCTGGAACATAGTTGGCACTCAGTACATATTCAGTGAAATACGAATGAACCAGGGGTCTGTGTCTCATTACAGGACAGGGGAGAGACCCCCAAACACCCACAGAATTCTGATTTGTTGGGAGAAGCACCTTCTGGCCTTATGAAACAGGGGAGGGCAGGAGGAGTGGGCTCTGGAGACTGCTGCCTTCCCCTCTCACGTTGTTAGGAGTAGTTCGTGGAGCGTGGAGACAGCCTGTACCTAGAGAAAATTTCCATTTCTGGGCACTAATTATTGTCTGTGGTGCTTTTGTCAAAAACATGCTTCAGAAGGCTTATTTTATTCCTTATTTTCTAATTCTAACAAAACTACCCTGGGAATCCTTACAGAAATGACTGCAGACAGAGTTAAACTGAGAAATGGCCCAGGAAATAAGTACCTGAAGATAAGAAATTCCCACCTTTAGCTCTCAAGGAATGGATATGTTGGTTTCTTACACTCTTATGTTTAATTTCTGCAAAGTGTACATCACACTTTTCCCAGCTTCAAGCACAGCTCAGAGCCTGTGGCGTCCTCTTTTATCTTGGTTTTATTTCTGTCTCAGCTATTAACATTGACTTTTCTGGTCTGATTTTGGTCATTGTAATGCATTTATGTGTACAGGACACAGTTTTGAAGTTTCCTGCATCAAGGTGTTAATTGTTTTCTAAGTTCCAATTAAAATGTGCTAATGGGAAATGAAGAATCTAAGGTAAGAGTCTGATACAGTTACTACGTATTTTCTCTCTGTTCTTGGTCAAATGGCACTATCATTTTGGGGCTGATCCAGCCAAATCTGAGCCAGCTGGAAATGGAAAACTCATCCACTGACGAATATCACTGTAAAAGTGAACCAAGGTTGTAATCAGTTTTAAAGGTCAATTCAGTGCACAGCTGCCCTGCCTGGAAGCTGTAAGCCAGAAAAGACACTTGTGGCATTGGGATCTAGTTCATAATTGCTTGAACGTATCCTACCTGGGGTACACCAAAGGCAGAGGGATTTATACAAATTCTGAGGGTGGGTTACAGTATAAGTGTCAAAAGATTTATGATGTAGGCTCTGAAGCTCTGACTTAAGTGCCCACTTTAAACTCTTAGTAGTGAAACCTTGGGTAAGACCGTGGAACTTCTGATTCCTCTTTCTAATATGTTGATGACATATTGCCCTAGGATTCTGAGAATTATATCACATCAATGAGTTTTGTGGCAAAGCTCACTTCAAATGATGCTCAAGAAACACCAGTTATTGTTTCTATTTGTTGTTCTTATTACGACCGTTCTTTGTAAAGGGATGCAACCATCATGCACTCTATCAGATTGATGTAGATTTCTGTACTAGAAAAAAAAGATTTCCCTCCAAAGTGGTTTGTATCATTTTGTAGTGTTCATGCCAATAATTTTTATTATCAACAGAAAGATAGACATTTGCTTCTGTTGGGGTATTTTAGGAAGCTCCTAGGAATAGTTCATTTTCTTAGAGATTTCTGAAGCCCACTGATCTCATAGGTGTTTTTAATTGATTTTTTTTTTTCTGTATTCTTGGGTACCAAGAGTCTTGGATTTGTAAGAATTGTAATTCATAGATGAGCTTCTAAATGAGCTGGTTTCCAGAAAGACAGGAATATTTTTAATCCTGTCCAGTCAGTTTTCCCTTCGTTAAAAGTGGGCACCCTTACATGTGATGGTGGCCGGGGATAAACATCTTTTAGCAAAATATGCCACTGATAAACTAGACCCTGTAAAGAATTCGTTCAAGTATGTAAAGCTGAAAGCATGTTGCAATGTTAGCTATAGCTACGAGGGCCAATTACATGGTGAGGGGCAAGTGACACAAAGCAAATTGAACAGATATGGAAATAGGTCTCTAAAATGGCATTTTCTGTTGGCCTAATCAAAGCTCAGTAGAAAATATATCTTAAAATAGGCCAGGACAAAATCTCTCTAAATAAGGAGGTGAGAAGAATTTGCATACAAAATAAAGGCGTCATGGCTTCCAAATACAAAGGAAAATGATTTCCTTCTGACTCTGCCATTCCAGCTACAAATGGGCACCTTTACTACCTTTTCAGTCTATTTATCATCACCCCATCACTACCGCCATCACCAGTGTCACCATTGCGATGTTTGATTAGGCATTTGACATTTGCCAGTCTTAATGCTGGACATAAGGTATGTTGTATCTCATTTAATTCTTCCATAAGCCTATAAAGTAGACCCTTTGACACTCAGAGAAGAAAACAGCAAACTGTGGTCACAAAACTAGTCAGAGGTGGAGTCAGGACCTGAACCCAGCTCTGCTACTTCTAATTTCTATATCTGTAATCATCGTATTCTCTGGACTTATCTTATACAAAATCTGCAAAGTTTAAATTTTAAGCCCCTGGAAGACAGGCTGAGAATTTCGTGTATTCTTTTTAGCATCCTTGTTCTTTCCTTATTTATTGACTTACTCATTGGTGGGGCGTGTTATGGGATTGCGTTGTATTGGTCTCCACAGTATCAGTTCTCATCAAATGCTAGTCATCTTCCATTTTTGCCCTCTCCATGCTATAGGCTGCCCTTTCCAGCCCTACCTGGCTCAGGAGGCTGATCTTGGGGACTGTATTCCCTGGCCTTTCTTGCTGGTCGACTTCTTGTTGAAGTTGGACGCTGAGAACCACCCGCAGCAGATCTGATGCCAGGAGGAGAGAGGCGTTGCTCCTGCTCCCACCTTGTTTCACACTGTGTGTGGGCTCTGACTGCATCCATCTCAGATTACAGCTCCTGCTAGGTGTCCCCTTCTCCACTGCTCCAGCTCTTGTTGGCTACAATTACACTCTTTCCTCCTTCTCTTGTCCTCTTGGGCTGAATGCTGGTAATAACTTCTCACTGCTGCTGGTCTCTGGGTGCCTCCTTATCTTTTCTTAGTTCCTAAAGCCCTGTGCACGCCTCTGAACGTATTACTTTTCATTAGAATCTCTATTGTAGCATCTGAGGTAGCCTCTAAACTTGAGACCCTTTGCTGACAGGCCAAAAGACTCAGAAGAGTCTTCACCCTGGCTTTGAATTAAACAGTATGGTCTGGCCTAAGACAAATTGGAACATTACAGGTCAGAAGATGGGTTCAAGCCTGAGATGGGCACAGATCTCCAGAGCCATCCAAAAAAGAGACTTCAGATAGAGATGCTGGTATAGAGGCAGATTATTGTTGGATTGGAATCTAATAGATAAAAGGTTCAGAGCTGCAGGTCATCAGAAGAGAAAAGTGATTTGAGCATGGACCTTACCCAGAGAAAGTGTAACCAAGAGAAGGAAAAGGGAAGTGGTTGTGATGACCTCATGTGAACCACTGGATCAAGCCATACTTGAAGCCAGACATTCCTAAACATTTTAATTACATGAGCTACTACAACTCCTTGTTTTTTTTTCTTTCCTAAGTCTATTTCATCATGTGAAACCCAAAGAGTTCTAATTAAAGTGTGTGTATGTGTAGGAGGAATAGGCTCTTTAAAAAAACAAAAACAAAAACCAAAAACAAAATTGAATACAGCTAGTCATCTTTAAAAATACACACAGACACTTTCTACATATGTTTTCAGGGGTTTCATCTTGCATCTTTCTAGTGAGGAATCTTGCCCTTCACTGTTCTTCCTGCCTAACAAAGAGTCTTAAGATAGCAGTACCTTTACGATTGCATATAGGATTGTACTCCAGGGTTCCTTCTGAGCTGATGGCTCACTTCTTTGGAAAGAATCATTGTCTCCGAATATGCCTCTTCTACCCTGCCTGATAAAATGTTGCTTGTGCATAGCTAGGGCTGAGACATAACGTGAGCAGGAATGTGTCAATGAAATACATATTTTTCAAAATATGTTAAAGCTTATTTGGGCTCTTATTTCTTAACTGAAACAGTAACATTTGTAAAGTAACAAAGAATTTAGGAGAGCAACTGTTATCTGTCCAAAAGGCATTTGTGAGCTGACAGAGTGGGTAAACAGCATGGCGAGTGTCCTGGAGCTGGGATGCTCATTAGCAGTCCCTTGGGCAGTGTTTTCCAAGTATCAGGAATGTTGAGGCAATGGAAATGCCTGAACTAAACATGGTATTAAATACCTTGTGTAATACAGTGAGTAATATAGCTGCTTCGTAAATGTAAAGGTGTTGCTTCTGTTTCTTTTCTTTTTTTTTTCCTTTTTTCTTTCTTTCTTTCTTTTTCTTTTTTTTTTTTTTTTTTTTTTTTTTTGAGATGGAGTCTCGTTCTGTCACCCAGGCTGGAGTGCAGTAGCGGGACCATGGCTCACTGCAACCTCCGCCTCCTGGGTTCAAACAATTATCTTGCCTCAGCCTCCCGAGTAGCTGGGACTACAGGCATGCATCACCACGCCCAGCTAATTTTTGTATTTTTAGTAGAGACAGGGTTTCACCATGTTGGCCAGGATGGTCTCGATCTCCTGACCTCGTGATCTGCCTGTCTTGGCCTCCCAAAATGTTTCGATTACAGGAGTGAGCCACCGTGCCTGGCGGCTTCTGTTTCTTATTGCAAACATGATTGATACATTTTATTTGTATTAAGTGATGCCACCTCCCTATTTATGGTAGATTTGTAAACGTCACTTTCTAAATAAATATATTTAAGTTTTCTCCTGTGATTGTATTCAAATCCAAGGTTTAAATAAACAATAATACATGGATATCAGACAGACATCAACCGGTAGGAGACAGATATTTAAAAAATTTATTGCAAAGAATTGGCTTTCATAACTTTGAGGGCAGCTAAGCAAATCTGAAATCTTCAGGGCAGGGCCTCAGGAAGTGTAGGTTGAAACTCTCAGGCATGGGAGAAGCTCCTGTTCACCAGTGGAATTTATTTGCTTAGGGAAGTCTTATCCCTGCCCTTAATATCTTTCAGTGGATTGGATCAGTCCCACCTGGATTATCTATAATAATCACCGTTACTTAAAGTCAACTGATGTTGGGATTGTAGTCACATCTACGAAGTACCTTTATAGCAACTCCTAGATTAGCGTCTGTTTGCATGGTTGGGGAAGATAGCTTTACCAAGTATATGCACCCAAAATGTCATCACAAGTTATGCTCAAATATCTTAACAGTGTTTGTGAATGACAGATTTAAAAATGACTTAGCCTAGTTAAGGGAGGGGAAGAAGAAGAAAGATATGTCCAAGGTTACCTAGAAAGTTAGTGGTTATTTAACATAGCCAAAACTAGAATAAAATCCTCTGATTCCTGGTCATTTCTTTTAATACATGGTGTATTGTTAATTCCAACATTAAGGAGACAGGCTGGACAAAAGGTCAGTGTCACCGCTAAGGGGTGGAAAACCCTACCAATAGGTTATTGAAGATACAACATCTACTTAAATGTGCTTTCCCGAGATGAATAGAATCTCGGTTATTTTATATTGCATTAAAAATTCTCTCAATAGATGCTGAAAAGGCCTTTGATAAAATTCAACACTCCTTGATGCTAAAAACTCTCAATAAACTAGGTATTGATGGAACGTATGTCAAAATAATAAGAGCTATTTATGACAAACCCACATTCAATATCCTCTGAATAGGCAAAAGCTGGAAGCATTCCCTTTAAAAACTTGCACAAGACAAGGATGCCCTCTCTCAGCACTCCTATTCAATATAGTATCAGAAGTTCTGGCCAGGGCAATCAGGCAAGAGAAAGAAATAAAGGGCATTCAGGTAGGAAGAGAGGAATTCAAATTGTCTCTGTTTGCACATGACATGATTGTGTATTTAGAAAACCCCATTCTCTCAGCCCAAAATCTCCTTAGACTGATAAGCAACTTCAGTAAACTCTCAGGATACAAAATCAATATGCAAAAATCACAAGCATTCCTATACACCAATAATAGACAAACAAACAGCCAAATCATGAGTGAACTCCCATTCACAATTGTTACAAAGAGAATAAAATATTTAGGAATACAACTTACAAGGGATACGAAGGACCTCCTCAAGGAGAACTACAAACACTGCTCAATGAAATAAGAGAGGACACAAACAAATGGAAAAACATTCCATGCTCATGGATAGGAAGAATCAATATCATGAAAATGACCATACTGCCCAAAGTAATTTACAGATTCAATGCTATCTCCATCAACCTACCACTGATTTTCTTCACAGAAATAGAAAAACACTACTTTAAATTTCCTATGGAACCAAAAAAGAACCCATATAGCCAAGACAATCCTAAGCAAAAATAACAAAGCTGGAGGCATCATGCTACCTGACTTCAAACTATACCGCAAGGTTACAGTAACAAAAACAGCATGGTACTGGTACCAAAACAGATATATAGACCAATAAGAGAGAAGAGAGGCCTCAGAAATGATGCCACACATCTACAAGCATCTGATCTTCAATGCACCTGACAAAAACAAGCAATGGGGAAAGGATTCCCTGTTTAATAAATAGTGTTAGGAAAACTGGCTAGCCATATGCAGAAAACTGAAACTGGACCCCTTCCTTAAACCTTATACAAAAATTAACTCAAGATAGATTAAAGACTTAAACATAAGACCTAAAGCCATAAAAACCCTAGAAGAAAACCTAGGCAATACCATTCAGGACATAGGCATGGGCAAAGACTTCATCACTAAAACACCAAAAGCAATGGCAACAAAAGCCAAAATTAACAAATGGGATCTAATTAAACTAAACAGCTTCTGCACAACAACAACAAAAAAACTATCATCAGAGTGAACAGGTAACCTACAGAATGGGAGAAAATTTTTGCAATCTATCCATCTGACAAAGGGCTAATATCAAGAATCTACAAGGAACTTAAACAAATGCACAAGGAAAAAAAAAACCATCAAAAAGTGAGTGAAGGATATGAACAGACACTTCTCAAAAGAAGACATTTATAAGGCCAACAAACACATGGAAAAAATTCATCATCACTGGTCATTAGAGAAATGCAAATCAAAACCACAATGAGATGCCATCTCATGCCAGTTAGAATGGCAATCATTAAAAAGTCAGGAAACAACAGATGCTGGAGAGGATGTGGAGTTACAGGAATACTTTTACACTGTTGGTGGGAGTGTAAATTAGTTCAACCATTGTGGAAGACAGTGTGGTGATTCCTCAAGGATCTGGAACCAGAAATATCATTTGACCCAACAATCCCATTACTGGGTAAATACCCAAAGGATTATAAATCATTCTACTATAAAGACACATGCACACATATGTTTATTGCAGCACTATTCACAATAGCAAAAACTTAGAACCAACCTAAATGCTCATCAATGATAAACTAGATAAAAAAAAATGTGTCACATATACACCATGGAATACTATGTAGCCATAAAAAAGGATGAATTCTTGTCCTTTGCAGGGACAAGGATGACACTGGAAACCCTCATCCTCAGCAAACTAACACAGGAACAGAAAACAAAACACCGCATGTTCTCACTTGTAAGTGGGAGTTGAACAATGGGAACATATGGACACAGGAAAGGGAATATGACACACGAGGCCTGTCATGGGGTGGGGAGCTAGGGAAGGGATAGCATTAGGAGAAATACATAATGTAGATGACGGGTTGATGGGTGCAGCAAACCACCACAGCATGTGTATACCTGTGTAACAAACCTGCACATTCTACACATGTGCCCCAGAACTTAAAGTATAATAATAATAAAAATTATTGCCTATCAGAAATACTTGTCTCATTTACCAAGAACAGTAAAGAGACCTAGAGCATCCCTAAAACCAGTTCTAAATCATATTTCCAGGAAGATGAGGCAGACATTAGAACTCAGGGCAGCTCCAGGAAAGTTGGAAGGCAGCTAAGAACCCTGGTGTACCCGTGGAAGAGAATTCATGGAACACAATATTAACCAGCTGTGTCCAACTGCAGAACAAGAAAAATTACTAACACTATTAACAAAGTCTCTCCCAAGTCTTATGCAAAAAATGCTTTTTACCATGAGATTGTGCAAAGGTAACAAACTCATGGTCAACAGACTGAATCAATCTACAGCTTTGTTTTCTTTGTCCATGCTATTTTTTTTTAACTTTAGTTACCTCAGCAGCTGTAAGGTAAATGGATGTACTTCGGTCAAGAATAGGCCAAGGCAGACATCCAAGCCAGTGTGACTCAGTGAGTTTGGAGTGCAAGTGCACAGCTCTACTTGTTATATAACCTGTTTGTCTAAGTTCACATTTGGCTAGAAGCCACTATTGTCTGCAAAATGTATAACTGCCTTCTAACACTGTACGTATGGCATACGCCCAGAGGGAGAGAGTGAAGCTGCTGACTCTCCAGGGAGAGATGGCAGATGGACAGCAGGGAGCCAGAAACCAGCAAGTGCTCCAGGGGGTGCAGCTGTAAGTGTGGGAGCAGCAGGAGCTGCAAAGAGGGGCTGCAGCCAGAGCAGGCAGCCGAGATAAAGGTGGACTGTGTGAGAAAGCTGCTAAATAAAACCAAATTTCACCTGCCTATGACCCCCTGAGTGTCCTTTCAGCTATCTGCTACTCATCCCCCTACTTCCCTCAGACCTTGGCATAGGCTGGAAGCCTGAGGAACCTGACCCTTGATGTGACAGTGGCTAAGATTACAACATTGGAAACCCTCACTTAATCTGGATATTTAGAGTTTCTTGGAATTGGAAGATCTATTCCCACATGAGAGCCACCAGCTGGGGCTAAGTGGCTCAGTGCCTTTAGATGTTTGGCAATCTCAGTACCTTTAGATGTTTGGAGCTCTCATTTAACTTTTTGGTCTGGTCTCTCTATGTATGTGAATTGGAGACCCCAGTAGCAGGAGAATGCATGCAATGACTCGTTACTCCTCCTTCGATCCCTCAGATTCATGAAGGTCTTGAAGGAGGACTCAGCTCTGGCTAATGATTCACGGTATCATTGGACTCCTCACCTGACCATGGCATCAGCAGGGCAATGAGCCGCCTTCCCTTGGATGTACTCTTCTTCCTTCCTTGTCTGTAACACCCTGGCCGATCATTGCTTCTTTTAGAAAACTTCTGTCTTGAATTTTATCCCTTTCCTTAAAAACTGCCTCCCTTTTGTTCTACTTGGGTGAACCTAATACAATTCCTAAGAACATCTGTAAAGTTAATTCGTTTCTGTCACCTTGTATTTTGAACCAAACCAAAAAACTGTACTGATCTTTAATTTATAACAAACCAGTGGTGCATGAATTTCACTAAATCATATGGGACTGAAGACAGACTTTGTTTTTATCCCAAGATGTATTTGGTGAAACCCACTTGATTTCATATTTGTGCAGTGAGTTGAATAAAACTAGCTCCTCTGTGTGCTACTGGGGGTATTAAATATATACCCAGGTTTTTCAACCTGTGACATTTTCCTAATTCTTATCTGAGAAAAATTTTCTTCTGTCAAAAAGAAATATTTAGATCAGGTAATTTCTACCCTGAAAAACAGATGGATTAAAACTTCTTTTATCTTGTTAAGCAATTGCACACAATTTACATACAGTAATAGTTCTGTCCACAAAACCAAGTGACAGCAGAATAATGGGAATTATAATTATTACTATGAAATGTTAGGTATCTTAGTGAGAAAAATTCACTTCCCTTAAGGTGATTTGTTTCATGAGCAAGTTGTCCTGTTTGTAAAGAACGAATTTTGGACCACAGTAGGCTGAAGTTTCAGTAGGTTTCAATCAATGTATTTTACTGTTGCAACTCGGGAAGAAGATGACAGTGGAGGTAAATTTCTAGCCAATCAATTTTTTGGTGATGAGAAATAGATTTTGCCCCCACTCTTGGGTCCATTTTCCCTTGGGAATAACCTCCTGTGGTTTGTTCTCTGTAACTGGAAGCACAGGCATGAGGCGTAAAGTTGACCACCACGGGAAGCAGGGTGTCTCTGAAGTTCACACAATATACTCAGGAGCCCACAGTGTTTGCTAAATTCCATTTCTGACCAAAATGCAAGAAGCCAGTGACAGCCCTCAAGTAATTCGATGATGAGCCATCAGTCCACGTGCCCTGTGTTCAGGGTTGCCAGATAAAATATAGAACAAAGGATGCAATTTGGGATATACTTATCCTTAAAAAAAAATTGGCTGGCCAGGTGAGGTACAGGATGGGCTGCAATTTAGGACATAATTATGCAAAAAATCTTCATTGCTTATCTGAAATTCAAATTGAACTGTGCATTCTGTATTTTCATCTACTAAATCCCACAGCCCCACCACTCTCACCAGCGCATCACCCCTGCACCTCATTCTATTCTGGGAGGGTTTGTTTTAACGAAAAAGGAAACAGCAAATCCACATTCCACAAATGCTGAATGTCAAAAGGGCTTGGGTTTCTCTTTGTGCGAGAAATAATAAAAAGTGGCTCCAGACACATCCTAAAACTCCCGGATCTGACATGTATGCATCAAGGACTGGCAGCCAGAAACTTTCGTGTTTGGAGAAATTTATAATTTAATTTTTATCACACAATTGTTTATAGTTAAGAGTAAAGTCAAATATTGCATTTTGTGTGTATGTGTGTATATGTGTGTTGAATATGTGTATATATGTGTATGAGTTGGTGTGTATTTTTCTATGTGTGTATTGAATGTGTGTATATTTGTGTGTGTGTGCATGTGGGAATGTGTGCATGTGTATATACGTGTATCTGTGTGCATGTGCTTTGGACATGTGTGTATATGTAAGTGCATGGTGTGTGTGTATGTAGGTGAATATATACATGTGTATATGATTTTGTGTAGTGCGTGTTGGTATGTGAGTGTGTATGTTTCTTCTGTATTTGTATGTGCATATATTTGTGTGTGCAATGTGTGTGTGTATGTGTGTGTAGCATAATGGTTATGAGCGAGGGTTTAGAGCCAGCTTGCCCTGGGGTAAAATCTGTTTTGCTCTTACCATCTATACGACCTATAGCAGCCACTTCACATTTTTCTGCTTGGGTTGTCTCATGTATTGAAGAGAGCTAATAATAGAAGCATGTTGTGGGGTAATTGAAAATACTTAATAAGTTAATAGAGCTCATGTATATAAGGCATTTAGAATAGTGCCAGTTACATAATAAATCCTCTGTACTTGTTGGTTATTATTATTGCTGCTGCTGTTATAATTGGCAATATCAAGTTCAGGTGAATTTTTTCCCCCTAGGAATTGGTTAACCAGTCTGTGCCTCAGATTCTTCAACTAAGCCTTGGGGATAAGGTGTTAGGCCATTCTTGCCTTGCTATAAATTAATACCTGAGAATGGGTAATTTATAAAGAATAGAGGTTTAATTGGCTCACGGCTCTGCAGGTTGTACAGGAAGCATGGCACTGCCATCTGCTCAGCTTCTGGAGAGGCCTTCAGGCTTTTACTCATGGCAAAGTGGGGGCATGCACTTCACATGACAAAAGCAAGTGCAAGAGAGAGAAAGGGGAGATGCCACACATTTTTTTAAAAAAAGATCTTGTGTGAATTGAACTTACTCATTATCAAGGGGATGGCGCTAACCCATTCATGAGGGGTCCAACCCCGTGATCCAAACACCTCCCACCAGGCCACCTCCAACACCGAGGATTACTTTTCAGCATGAGATGTAGCGGGGACACAGATCCAAATTATGTCCGTTAATGATAGTACTTACCTCAGTTAACGACAGTACTTACCTCTGAGAGCTGCTAGGGAAAGGAAATGAATTAATTCCCATAAAGTATTTGGGGAGACAATGGAAGATATTGGGTAAGAATGAGGACTTTGCAGCCAGAGGCCTAACTAAGCATGACTCCCACCTTCACCAGCCTTTAGAGATGTGATCTTGGGTTGTGACCCTCTCAGCTTCTCTGAGCATCAGAACTGTTTATTTTTGAATTGGGGAAGTGAGAGCACCTCTATTTCATGGAGTCATGGTAGGAGTGAAATGTCAGGCATGCAGTGAGGGACAGTGCACAGAAGTGGTTGGTTTTTGATGTGGCTATTTGGATATTATTGAAGGGGTTGATAGCACTCTTTCCCACCGTCCCTTTCTTGGGTCATGGCCCTTCCTATTCCTTCTACTAATCCACACAGTGTGAAAAGCAAACTGTGCAATGTCTTACCTAAGATCTCCTGACTCCTCCTCTAGCATGTTTTACTCTGGGCCCTTGACAAGCATTAACCTGATCATCTGTGTTCATGGGAGAGCAGGAAACTGCTCTTCTGTTCAAAAGAAGCTTTGTCCGTTCAGTGTGCTGTGTGTGACGTGGTTCATATTTTAACACTGAAATGAGAGGTTTATTGTTTGTGAAAGATCCCAATGGGATATTGCTCTGAAAATAAGTTTCTAGTCATGGTTGATATGACTCCACCCTGGGCTAGGCAGCATAGCGTCTTCTTCAGTGAAGACTGCAGGTTTCAGGGACATTGCCTCAGTTGAAATCCAGCTTCCATCATTTGCAAGCTATGCTCTTCATGTGTATTTCTTCATCCCTTAATCCTCTGTTTCCACAATGAAGATCTTAAATAATTGCACACCCCTCAAACAATCATTGAGTTTTAAATGGATGAATAAATATCATACGTCAGTGCCTAGGGTAGGATAAATAGTCACTGAAACAAAGCAACACTCCTTATAAAATGGCTAAGTGTTAAGTGGACTTACTGTGTTCAAACAGACTTTGTTTAATAAGTGGCCAAAATTGGACATTGAGTAAAAATTACTTAAAATTGCAATTAAAGTTGCAATGAGGAGGTTCTATTTCAGCCAAGATGTAATAACAGGGAATGGAATTACCCTCCCACCAGAAACAAACCAAACCAAACAAAGTATAAATAGTCACTGAAAGATGAGAAAAAAGCAAGGCAGGCCCTACAACCGGAAACTCTATCCCTGTAGCAAGCTGCACAACTGTAGGGCTTGCCTTGCTTTTTTCTCATCTTTCAGGAGCCAACATCCTCTTTTGCCTGATGCCCAGTGTCTTGCAAACAGCTGTTTCATATACTTTTTAGAAGCAGCGGTTTTATAAAAGCAGAAATGGGAGCTTGCTCTTCTCTAAGTTGGTGGGAGGAGGGGAATCACCTTATGGGCAAGGTCTGACCTGGTCTCCTAGCAATGTGGTCTTCAGCATCCTTGGAAACAGCCAGGAAGAAGTGCCTATACTCCCAAGATAGCCAGATTTGGGGGCAGATTTTGATGAGAACAGCGAAGTGAGGACAATGAAGACTCTTTTCCCACGACAGGGGCTTGGTGGCTCAGGTGTTGAGCTTGTGGGACGTCGCTTCTGTATAGCAGTGATCGCAGAGGCGCAACCTCCCTCCTTCAGAATTGTTCCTCCCTCTTCCATCCTTCCTGAAGTTTCTCAGCTTTTGAGCACTTGCACTGTGCCGGGCACTGAGGTAAACACTTTATAGTTACATTTTTACTTCTGATGTTTTCTTCATAATGGTGTTTTTGACCCAGAACCGAGGGAAAACATCTTGCCTGAGGTCACCCAGTTGGTGGGGAGGCAGACTGAGAGGAGTTTTTGTGGTCTATCCCAATCCCACGCTCCTCTTTGCTGCCAGACTGTGGGGCTGGACAGGGGCTTCCCAGAGTCATCACCACTTTTCAGTGATCTGAGACAGAGTGGGACAGAGGAGGTTGGAACTGGGGCCACCTGCCTGTCTGTCCCCGGATGCCTACCCTGGCTTCCTTTGGTCTTGCTCTCAGAACCCTGAGAGGCCCAGGGCTGCACCATATGTTCAGTGTTTCTTTTCTTTCCTCTGGGCCAACGCGCTGCAAGGAGAGTGCCTATTCCCCTCCCAATTCCTCCCCCAAGCCCCTGTTTCCTACTCCTGTGAGGCTCACTCTGAAGAGAAAGACATCTTGCATGTGTCCAGCACAACTTAACATGATGCATTGGTGAGCACACAAGTGGGATGTGACAGAAGAGGGTGCTTGGTGAACAAGACCTCTTTCAGATCCTCCTGCCTCCTGTGACCACCCCCATTCCTATCCCCAGCCACACCAACCCAAACCTATGTTCTCTGCAATAGCAAGGCCTCATTCTCACCTCTGGGCAGCCTGGGGTCCTTGTCTCTTGCTGAAGACTAAAGAGGACTGAAGGAATGGAGGCCAGGGCCACAGCTGCTTCTTCCCTGGAAGCAGCATTTTTCCCGGGCCCAAGCAAGAGTCTCTGTGGCCTTGCAGGGCTCTTAAGGGAAGCACCTTTTGGGTTCCCACAAGGGCTTGATGAATTCCTCATCCTTTCTTCCCACCAACAAAAACTGGAGCAGAGAATAATTTTCAGTTCCCTGCAGTGGCCTCTAGGAGTGACTGCTATATCCTCTCTGGGGACATCTGAGCTGGGATGGAGAGTCCTATGACTGAACAGGAGCCCTGACCCTGGGGGTCTCACACCCCTCAATCAAGGGGAAACACATCTCCTGGCGTTGGTGGCAACCATAGCCATGGCTTGCTTCCATTCATTCATACCTTAGGTTAAACCCCATGGCTCTCCACCAGGTCCTGAGCTTCAATTTCTCTTCATATGTCCATCCTCTCTGTCTTTAGAGTCTTCTCTCTCCACCCCGACTCTTCTTTGCCCTCCTTTCTCCATTTTGTCTCTGCTCCTCTTTCCTCATCTTCCTGGTTCTCTTTCATTCTAATCTCCTTGCCATGTCCCATGAGAGGACTTTGATTATCTTCCTCCATGCCTGTCCCATCACTGAAAACACTATACCTGATCTTTTTATCATATGATTGTTGGCCACATGTATGTCTTCTTTTGAAAAGTGTCTGTTTGTGTCCTTTGCCCACTCTTTATGGGGTTGTTGGTTTTCTTCTTGTACATTTGTTTAAGTTCCTTATAGATGTGGATATTAGATCTTTGTCAGATGCATAGTTTGGGAAAATTGTCTTCCATTCTGTAGGTTGTCTGTTTACTTTGTTGATAGTTTATTTTGTTGTGCAGGAGCTCTTTGAGATGCCATCACACACCTGTCAGAATGGCTATCACTAAAAAGTCAAAAAATAACAAATACTGGTGAGGTTGTGGAGAAAAAGAAACTCTTATACACTGTTGGTGGGAGTGCAAATAGTTCCACTATTAAGGAAGACAGTGTGGTGATTCCTCAAAGACCTAAAGACAGAAATACAATTTGAGCCAGCAATCCCATTACTGGGTATATACCCAAAGGAATATAAATCATTCTATTATGAAGACATATACACGCATATGTTCACTGCAACACTATTCACAATAGCAAAGACATGGAATTAACCTAAATGCCCATCAATGATAGAATGGATAAACAGAATGTGGGACATATACACCATGGAATACTATGCAACCATAAAAAAGAGAATGAGATTGTGTCCTTTGCAGGGACATGGGTGGAGCTGGAGGCCATTATCCTGAGCAAACTAACACAGAAACAGAAAACCAAATACTGTATGTTCTCACTTATAAGTGGGAGCTAAATGATGAGAACACATGGACATATGGAGGGGAACAACAGACACTGGGGCCTGTCAGAGGATGGAGGGTGAGTAGAGGGAGAGGATCAAGAAAAATAAATAACGGGTAGTAGGATTAATACCTGGGTGATGAAGTAATTTGTACAATAAAACCCCATGGCACAAGTTTACTTATGTAACAAACCTATACATGCACCCCTGAATTTAAAATAAAAGTTAAAAAAAGAAAACGCTATACCTGAAATCTGTTTCCCTTCACTCCCCTCTAGGAATGTCTAGACAGCAGAGCTAACATGCCTCTTAATTGAGATGAAGGTGCACTTTGGGAATCTTAACTCCCAGGACAGGTTTCTTTCTCCTCCTCCATCTGAATCCAAGACTCTTTACTACAATGTCATGACCATGTGTTGGGTTTTTCCTGTGTAAATATGGTACCTGGCCCCAGGATACTTTGATGACAAAGATCTTGCAGTTTGTCAGGAAGAGCCCCAGAGCAGAGGCCATGCATGGAGACAGACCTGGGAAACAAGACCTAGGCCCAAGGGAACCAACTCCTGGAGGTCAAGATGCAACAGCTCAGATCTCTGGATGACATCAAGGGCTAACAGGAACAGAGCAGAGGCTGTGCTGGTGTCTGAGCTAAAGTCATACACCTGTTTTGGCAATTTAGCCTATGATAGGCTCCACTTGGAGACTCTTAAATGAACAGCAGAACAGCACTCAGCTCAGATAATTGAGACCTTGTGAATCTAAGATCTGTAAAGCCTATGTGCAGAGACCTGCCCAACTATGAGATATCTGGTTTTCCAAAGAAGCCTCCCAGAGAAAACAGGTACTGACATTGGGCTGGGGCTCTCATCCTCCCATTTGGATTATTCTTGGTATCCCATGAATATTCAAAATAACTTTTCTGATATTGTATATGGGAACAGGCAATTGAGCTTCCATTCAATTGAGCTTCTCGGCCAAGTCAACTTTCACACCTCCAGTGCTATTATTAAAGCATTACTAAATGCCATAATAATTAGCATTTATCAACTGCCTAATAAATGCCACATTTTAAAAATGTATCTTAATTTTTAGGTTAATTCTTACAAGATCTCTATGAATTAAAGAATAGTATAATCCCCATTTAGCAGATGAGAAAATGTGGCAGGGATCTGTTGTGGGGGTGGGGGGCAGCAGGGAAACCTCTGCTTTATGTAGTCATTTGAAGACCCTGGTCTTTCTGCATTATAGCCCCATAACACACAGCTGCTATGGTCACCCTGGAATCTGAATCTTGCGGAAGATTCTACTGCCAGGCTTACGTCATTTTCATTGGTCAGAACCCAATCACATGATCTCAACCTAACTGCAAGGGATGCTAGGCAATGTAGTCCAGTCATGTGGCTAGCAGGAAAATGAAAGGGGCTTGGTGAAAATTTGCTCTAGGTCCCAGACTTGGCAAATGATACCAGATTTTTTCCTTCCAAGCCCACACTCTTAACTACTGTACTCTGTAAGTTCTGATTGTTGAAAATTTCATATTAAACATGGTAATTTTGCTAGGATATTTCCCCAAGTGACTCCTCTATGATAGACAACATAAGGTTAGCTATCCTGTGGTGTTCATATAGGGCACATTTACATAAAATCCACATGTTCCACTGTTGCTGACTCCCTCTATTCTCAGTTTATATTTTCTTCTTATTCTGTATACTCATGGTTTTGTGGATACTCCTAACACTGTCCTTTATCTCTCACCTATTTTGAAGACTCTCAGGTAATTTTATTGTCCCTTTCAGAGCACAGTATGGGTGCCTCATGTCAAAGATACCACAGGATGATAGCTTACCAGGAGGCAGATGAAATGGAGAAAACACAGCTTATTTCTGTCTGACAATGAGAGCCTCTCACTGAGAAGGCTGCCCTCCAAGCCTCCATGTTGGCATGTCTTGTCTCATCTTGTATTAGTCCAGCTCTGCTCCTCAGTGATGACCCTCTCAGAAACATCCCCTCTCTAGGAGGTGTGGGTCCCTCATTATGGAACTATTAGGACTTTGGGTCACACACGACACTCTGCCCCCAAAAGTTGAAGAAACCAGTAGCTGATAGAAATTCTTGAGGTTGTGGGATGGCAGATAAGAAAAGAAACAACTTGCTAAAGCACTGAAACTTTGCTTATGAGATAAAAGACCTGACTGATATCACCTGGAACTGATATGGATGACTGGAGTTTGTACAGCACGAGCCTACTGACATCACAGCCTGAATTTTCACTGCATGGTTCATACTAACTTCCCCTGCAATTGCACATGAGTTAGTGTGAAAAGATAATTGTACACGCTCAAGGACTTTCCAGACCTCCCCTTTCCTTCCATCAATTACCTACTAATCTCAGAATCCACTCCATGAACCTTTCCCAATAGAAACTAGCACAGGTTTGAGCTTCACTCCTGTCTCCTTGTGAGTCAACTTCAGTATAAAGCTTTCCTTTTCTCAGAAACCCAGTGTCATAGTACTGGCTTCCAGCACATTGGACAGTGAGCCCCTTTTGCAGGATAACGCACATGGGCGCCGTTCTCTCTCCCCTCTATTTCTTGCTGCCTCTGTTAGTCACAGTCTTTTCACTGCTGTAACAACCCCCAACTGCCAGTGGTTTTCATCGTAAAGATTTATTTATTCTTTGCATTACAATCCCAAGTGTGGGGGGCAGTGGGGAAACCTCTGCCTTATGTAGTCATTTGAAGACCCTGGTCTTTCTTCATTATGACCCCATAACACACAGTTGCTACAGTCACCCTGGAATCTGGAACCTTGCAGATAGGTCTACTGCCAGGCTCACATCATTTTTATTGGCTGGAGCCCAGTCACATGACCCCAACTTAACTGCAAGGAATGCTGGGCAATATAGTCCAGTAGTGTGGCTAGCAGGACAATTAAAGGGGTTGGGTGAATCCATTGCTCCTGCCATCACCAGACTAAAGACCTGCTCTCTCATCCAGTAATTATTATACTCCCTTGTCTCAATTAAGCATCTTTAGCCATGGATGGTTCATTTTATGGGTAAATGTGACTCCTTAGAGTAAGGATCAGTGGATGATGGCCTGTGAGCCAACTCCAAGCAGCTGCCTGTTTTTGTCATGTCCAGCAGTCAGGGATTGAGTGGGCAAGCACTGTGGGCTGCAGACACCAAGCTCCACCCTGATTCCCCCTCCATTCCCAGAGGTTCCATCCAGCTGGCAGACTCACAGCACTGCAGCCCAGCATCTGAAGTGGTGAGTAACATGGAAATAGCAGATGGGGTGGAGAAGTCAGGAGTTTTCTTTCTTGTACTTTTATTATATCCTCAGTTCTGCCTCTTCTTCCACAAAGTCTAAACTATGCACCATCTGGTCCTTTATGGGAAAGTATTTCTGCACTTCTATCCTACAGAGACAATTCCCACCTTTGGAAATTGGAAACTCTTACCTTTATTTTGTTGACTAGTTTCCCACCTTGAAGTTTGTCCTGGGGTAAAGTGTGGGAATGTCAGAGGCTTCTGTAGAAATCCCTAGTCCACTTTTACTGACAAATCAAATGAATAGTTTCAGTCCTGTTTGGGCACTATTGGTAACTGCCTGATTGAAACTGTGCTTCTATTAATCCAGGCTCCCTGGGACAAAAAATAAATCATATAATCAGTGTGATTAATTTTAATTTTATCACATGCACATACAGCCATCTAACTACCAGAATAAATAATATTCATTGAAAGCATTCGGGAGTAGAAAAGGAGAAACACCCACAGCAAAATTTACATGGTTTAATTTAAATTTACATAAAGACTAATTAGTTTCTCACATTTCTTAATGGATGGAACAAAAAGAGGGAAGAAGGGGCAAAAAAATAATTGCTTCAGTTAATGTGTGGATAGTTGGTGTTTCATTTCAGAATGACTTGTACAAATTTAGGGGATGGTGAGAAATGGTAATATCAAAAAAATTGAGAAGGGAACCTTATCTTCATCCACACATTTGGAAATGCAGACTCCAGTTACTATTCTCATAATTATCACCAATATTTAGTGTTTATCAGATCCCAGTGAAGGGACAGGCAAAAGAGAGAAGTAGCTCTTATAATAGTAACTACCATGAAGTTTGGTATTTTATTGAGCCAGGTGAGTCTGAAGACATATATGTATATATTTCCCACTAGAAACTATCTGTTTATCTATCTATCTATCTATCTATCTATCTATCTATCTATCTATCTAATCTATCTTTTCCAACCTGCAACAGGAAGGCTGAGTTGAAGGGCCTTTTGCAGATCAGATCAGGATAGAATCAATCCCAGTGTATGGTTCTTAGTTCATTTTCATCCCTCTCTCCTTTCTGTCCTTGTTTTCTTTTCTTTTTTCTTTTAAGACAATTTAAAACACAGGTAGCCATGGGTTTGGTTGATCCTACTCCTCAGTTTATGGTCCTACCACGATTGTTCCTGCCAGGCCCTCTCATTTTTTCCCTTCTCTCATCTACCATTACGCCTTCCTTGTGGAGGTGCCCATGTGTATGCCCTTGTGTGGTATCTTTGAATCTTTGCGTAGTGTATAATTACAGGTTGTGTATGCATGTGTTTTAAATTCACAAATATTGCACTGCGGTCTAGATCTATATTCCCCTTAGGATTATATTTTGAAGATCCTCTGTGCTTCTCTTGGCAGCTCTGGTTTATTGTTTCTGTTGGTTTCCATGAAAGAGCTTCTGTCTCCTGCTCCTCTCTCTTTCCACCCACCCTCCCAGAGTGGTCCGTGTCCCAGTAGCAGCTCATTCCACTTTGTTAGTATGAGTTGTTGCCTTGAAGGGTGGCTTCAGTGCATAGAGAAGATTATCTGTGGCTCCTTGCCTTTTAAATTACTAATCAAAATATTCAAGTAAATAAAATGCCAAACTTAAGATTTTCCGTAAGTCATTATGGTCAACTTACAAGTTTAATATTTTATTTGCAAATCTATTTCAATATTTATAAGACAATTTTGAAAGCCTTAACTTTCTTTAAATATTTTAAACAGTATTTGTAAATTGAATATATCCACCCTCTTGTTAAGCAATTCATATGCTATTTAATAAGCAAAACTATCTTAAGCATTTAAACAAGCCCAGAAATATAATAAATAAATGTTATTTTTACATTCTATTATTGTTTTTGTATTTAGATTAATTTCTTATACTTTTCAACTTAAAGACAAAAGTCAAAAATTGATTTCTAAATTGCATTTTAACTGGAAAAGAAAGATGAATCTGTAATCTAATAAGACGAATTGTCTTAACAATTACAAATGTTTTAAGTACCAAAAACTTCCCCAATTACTTCTTACCTTAGCAAATAAATACAATATACAGATTTGATATAATTCATCATCTGTTTTGTTGATTCTAAATTTTCCTGAGCTTAAAGAGATACTAAGGAAACCATTTTAATATTTCCAGAAAATTGGAATTACTGTCCCAGACATATTGGAATTTATTCTTCAAAAATTGTTCAAGTTACCTCCTCAGTGGGATTCAATTAGCTAAAGATTAGAGATTTTCAGCTGGGAGCAGCTCTGGAGCAGCAGATACACTGGGTGATTTTTCTCACCCCATGGACTGCCTTGTTTGGCCTTTTCAAGTGTTTTATTTGTCCCTGTTTCAAAGTGCAATGACCTTACGGCCCAGCACCTTGGATTCCAGTCCCGCATTGCCCAGTTCTGATTGGAGTCAGACCTCCTGCTCAGTTGCTTTAGCCCTTGGTGAGACTGATGCATTAGCTACTGATTTTGTTCTGCATGTTTTCCATAGTCTTCCTTCCTGGCAGGGACACTGATCTTCCAGACATTCTGAGATACACACACATTGGCATTCTGCACACTGCTTGTGTTTCTGTCTGGCTCTTTCTTTTTAGGGACTAATGCCCTCAAGGATACACACCTTCCAGTATTCCTGCCTCAACGCTCAATCAATTGAATTGGCTCTGCTGAGGTCACCCTACTCCACCTTTACTGACAAATCAAATAAATATTTCTGTCCTGTTTGGGCACTGTTGATAATTGCCTGATTGAAACTGGACTTCTATTAATCCAGGCCCTCTGGGAGAAAAAAATCATACAATTGATGCAGTTCATTTTAATTTCGTTGCATGCACATATACCCATATCATTACCAGAATAAAAAACAGTCATTCAGTGCATTCAGGAGTAGAAAATGAGGAACACTCACAACAAAATTGACGTGGTTTTGTTTAAATATACATAAAGACTTAGAAAAAACTTTTAGGCCTTTGAACATTCAGTACCAAATTCTGTTCCACATTCATTAAATTTCCTTAGAGAAATTAAATGACATTTTAAAATGGCTGTTCTTGTCTTATTACTTAATAAATCCTAAATAATAGACAGAACACATAAAATGTCAGTTATTATAAAACATATTACTATAGTTCTGTTTCAACATATTCTAAAACATCATACAATTGATACCATTAATTTTGTCACGCATACATACAGCCATGTAATTAACAGAATAAGTAAAATTCTCTCTCTCACACCCCCACACACACTTAGAGAGAGACACATACAAATGCCACACACTTATTTCAATAAAAATATGTTATTATAGTCTCCCTTTGAATCCTTTTTTCCTTTGAATATAATTAACTCACCACCTTTCATTAACTCAGTTTATTTCAATAATTCATTGCTGTGAGTTCTGTTTTTAAAGCTTGGAACAGCTGGGCTCCTAAAAGCCCTTTATTAAATTTCTCTGCTCCTTTAGCATTTCTTTTGATATTTAAAATGCATTCTTGCTTTCCAGCAACATCAGCAAGTTGCTACCACCTTCTGAATTTATTTTTGCCTCAAGACTTGGAACGAGCCAGTCTCCAATGAGTCCTGGAGTCTTCCAACTGAGTTAGTTTTAGAGACCAGGATCTCAGGATCCAATGGGCATTGACGGTTGTCCAATGGGTTGCCATTATTTTTTGGCAATGTTTAGATATTGATTTTGGTTAAAGGTTAACCTTGATAACTCAGATTTAAGATATTAGATTTATACCCAGCTCTTCTTTATTTTTTGCGGTTTTCTCAGCCACCAGGCCTCTCTCTGACTCCAGCTGCCATCCCCTTACCCCTGCATGGTTCCCCGGCCTCTGCCTGCCTTCTGCATGAGCCTATTCCCTGAGGGCTGTCTTGTTTTTTACTTGATTAGTTGGTTGGTTGTTTTTTATCTCAGCCAACTGGTCTTCTCAATCCACACACTCTCTTTTGATATCTCACCCACTTTTATACTTTTTTGTTTGTTTGTTCCAGGTACTGTCCCTAGGCTGATGACTGCCACATCTTTCCCTGGGCCAAAACATTCCTCTGAGATTCAGATGTGTGTCACAAACTAGAGAGCAGGTTTGGAAGTTAAAAATCAAGTTTTCAGTAAGTTGAGATGTTTTGCTTCACATAGACAAATTATCATTTTGACAGAAATATTTTGCTTACTCAAACGTTTGTATTGCTAGAAAAAGAGATTTTTTAAAACCCCAGTAAAGTCAAGAAGAAAGAGAAGAAGGAAGGAAGGAAGGAAGGAAGGAAGGAAGGAAGGAAGGAAGGAAGGAAGGAAGGATTTAGTAGTTTGACCCACTAAAACACCATTTCAGTGCACTTTCCAATGAGAAAAGTTGACACTGAAATTGTAGTATTTGGTTACAAAGGAAGCCACAGATCCAAATTCAAACTTAATGATAAAGTGTTTTTTGGGCAAACTACTTAAACTCTCTAATCTTCAGTTTTCTTTCCTACAAAGTGATGAGGCTAACATATGTGAAGTTATAAAACAAATATGAATAAACCTAACAAAACACCTGGCCCTTAGAAAGCATGCAACCCACCTTTGTTAAGGTAATCAGGGAATGAATTCATTGTTGACATACACCTAGAAAGTGGGTGTTACTGGACTAGAAGACCCTCTTCATTTGTTTTTGTTTTTTGTTTTTGTTTTAATTTTATTTCTCTTGCTCTACAGTTGGCTTTCTCTTTTTTTATTATTACACTTTAAAGTCCTAGGGTACATGTGCACAATGTGCAGGTTTGTTACATATGTATACATGTGCCATGTTGGTGTGCTGCACCCATTAACTCGTCATTTACATTAGGTATCTCTCCTAATGCTATCCCTCCCCCCTCCCCGCTCCCTACAACAGGCCCCGGTGTGTGATGTTCCCCTTCCTGTGTCCAAGTGTTCTCGTTGTTCAATTCCCACCTATGAGTGAGAACACGTGGTGTTTTGTTTTCTGTTCTTGCAATAGTTTGCTTAGAATGATGGTTTCCAGCTGCATCCATGTCCCTACAAAGGACATGAACTCATCATTTTTTATGGCTGCATAGTATTCCATGGTGTATATGTGCCACATTTTCTTAATCCAGTCTGTCACCGATGGACATTTGGGTTGATTCCAAGTCTTTGCTATTGTGAATAGGGCCACAATAAACATAACGCACGCATGTGTCTTTATAGCAGCATGATTTATAATCTTTTGGGTATATACCCAGTAATGGGATTGCTGGGTCAAATAGTATTTCTAGTTCTAGATGCTTGAGGAATTGCCACACTGGAATTATGTTTCTCTGAACATAATATCGAACTTAAGGCTTAGCACTGTTAAGTTCATTTTTTTAACTGATAATTCTGTCACCTAAAATATTGAAAAGTAGCAAGACCTGGAAAAAAATTACATACAATGAGCACAAAATCTGGAGTCTGAGGATCTCCCGTGTTGATTTAAGATTTGTTTCATAAAGAGTTGTTTAATGAGGCTAATTCCTCACCAGGGTCTTGGGCAAATTAAATAAGTTATCTGTGATGGAGTAAACACTCACGGATACATCGCAGTGCATATTGCTATTATTGACACAGAAAAATGCTAACACTGGCAGCAGATAGGCTGTTGATTCTGGCTCTGCCACTAAGCCTTTGTCACCAGTTATAGTATAGTGTCCTGTCGTTTCCTGTTCTCCCAGGAATGAGCCATCCATTGATGGGTTAAACTCCAAGAGTAAATACAAATAAAATCAAGCTAATCTATTGTTTTATAACTACAAAATTAAATGAATTAAAGAAAAGCTCAAGCAATATGTGTAAACTTATCTCTTTTTTATCTCTTTTTAAGATGGAGTCTCACTCTGTTGCCGGGGGTGGGGAGTGCAGTGGTGCGATCTCATCTCACTGCAACCTTTGCCTCTGGGTTCAAGCAGTTCTCTGTTTCAGCCTGCCAAGTAGCTGGGATTACAGGCACCCTCTACCATGCCCAGATTTTTTTTTTTGTATTTTTAGTAGAGACGAGGTTTCACCATCTTGGCCAGACTGTGTAAACTTATCTTATTCTTCCCCAGTATCTGTCTATGCTCCTGGGATCTCAAAACCTAGACTAAGTTTAGTCTAGATAAACATGCCTTTTCTCTCGACTGGTGTACACAGAGCCTCTTGTGCAGTTGTTCCTTGCAGAGTTAATAAGTGATATCTTTAATAACTTAAATATCTTTAATAAAAGTACTAGCTGATTTTTATTGATCACTTAGCATATGTCAGACACTGTTTTGCTATTGAGCAAAGATTGTCTCATTGCATTAGCACAATAATTTTGGAGAGTGTAACAGAGTAGGCTCTATTCAGGCTATATACAGTAGCTACTGAGCATACTAATACAAAATAAATTAACAAGGGGTTAGGAAGCATTACCATATGCACTTTGTCTTTTACAGATTCTTAACACTTGAATTAAAAGGAGAATGGTCATTAAACTGAAACTGCTGCTAAAAGTGACAAGCTACTTAGCAATACACATTAGGAGCAAACATTATAATTTATGCAGAATATTTTCATATACAGGCAAATCTGATACAGAAGGAAAAACAAATGGCTTGGAATAAAACAAAATCTTTAAAATGTGTAAGTCTCTGACCGCAGATAGAACTTCAGTATGAACCAGCTGCAGAGCAGCATCCTGGGGTCAGTGGGGTGGGGAGGTTCGCTGTTGATTTGCTATTATTCTGTGGGTTGGGTTGAATTTACATTTGTGCCTTATAAGGCAGGAACTGACTCACCAAAATAAAATAAAATAAAACAAAATAAAAATAAGCCAATTCATATCCTTGTAAAAATGAGAGTAAGCATACCCAATAAGTGACACAGTCCTCATGGTATTTTATGACAACTAAGTATATATTAAGTAGCTTAAATCTCCAGGCAACCCACAGGGAGCAGTGCTCTTGTTGGGGAGGAAAGTGAAAGAAGATACTTAGTGAAGGTGTGACCCTGCAACCTCCTACCCTCAGTGAGACCCCGGTCAGTGTGGACCACAAACTGCCTAGAGACGTCTTGCCTGCTGGGAGGCCTATCAGCCGGTAGCCACAGCTGCCTCTTTACCTACTTTTCTGGCCATGAATCCAGAGGCCATAAAGGAGTCTGGCACACTCCCCAGCTCCTTGTGTTATTTCTGGAAATCCAACTTTGCACCTGCCTCTCATGATTGACATCCTCCACCCAGGCAGCCGCAATCTTCTGCTTGGGCCTTGGGTCTGCTACGATCTGAGTGGCAACCTCTTGACGTACCTCAAATTTCATTATGAGTAATCTTTTAGATTAAGTGTTGCCTCTTCTAGTCCTCTTTTTCTACTCTTCAGAAACAGTTAGAAGATTGTTTCTTACCTAGTAGGATCTGTTGACCACTCATTATTTCTAGAAAACTTAACCTTTTAACAAGGGTTTCAATACCTACTTTAACCTTCTCTTCAGGCTGAGAACAGCTGAGAGCCAAACTCCCTTCAAGGAATTTCCACGGATGAAACGCCCTGCGTTTTATGTGGGAAAGTGGGACAACAAACACTCGTGGGAGAGCACGCTGCAGGCTGGCCTGACATTGAGGATATCAGCTTAATTAAAATCCATCTCTGATGTCTTACATTATGGCTTTCTGAGGTATTAAATGACTTGAGGTCCTCTATAGACTTTCTTTCTTCAGTGGTGTTTCTTCTCCCTCCTGTCTATGAAATTCTAATGGCGACATCCTATCCATCATCCATAGGAATTACAGATTTGCCTCTGACCTGAGCACAGACACCACTGCTGAAAGAGTTGAAGTGGGCAAAATGGGAAAATACCAATACAAAGCCATAAAGCAGTGGCTGAAATACCAGTGGTTGATTTACTCTCCTCAAAGGGCAGAGTATGGTTATGACACCAGGAGACCTTAAATGTGTAATTATGGCTCTAATCTTAGGCTTCCTAGTGTCAACTATCAGCTACCCCAGAAATACCATCAGACAAACATGCTGATGAAGTAAAGCTGAGTTTGTTATAATTGCTGCAGCAAGAAAACTTCACCTTGATTGAGTGTTGGTAATCTCTCAAAAAGGGGGTGGTAAAGGAAGATATATGTCAGGTCCTGGTACAACAAATGATTGGTGATCTGTGACCTTGGAGGAAAACACTATTTCTGTAGAGTTTATTGAGCCATTTTGACCATGCCTAATTTTCATGCTTGTGTGGTTTTTAGAAGCACACAGCAGCATAAGGTATGACCTCTCTGATTGTTCTACTTTGTCCAGGATGCTCCTTCTGTCAATTTCTTTCACAAGGAATAAAAGCATTTTTAGGCCGGGCACAGTGGCTTATGCCTGTAATCCCAGCACTTTGGGAGGCCGAGGTGGGTGGGTCACCTGAAGTCAGGACTTAAAGACCAGCCTGAACAACATGGTGAAACCCAGTCTCTACTAAAATACAAAAATTAGCCAGGCATGGTGACTCATGCCTGTCATCCCAGCTACTCAGGAGGCTGAGGCGAGAGAATTGCTTGAACCTGGGAGGTGGAGGTTGCAGTGAGCCGAGATCGCACCACTGCACTCCAGCCTGGGCGATGAGCGAAACTCCGTCTCACACAGACAAAAACAAAAAAGAAAAACCAAAAAACAAAACAGTGTCTTTAATCTCATCCCACCAATGTAACATTAGGGTCTCCTTGTATTATTTATTCTTCTTGTGCCCTAGAAGAACTGTTTTTGTTTTCACAGCAGAAGACTAGAAAGGGAAATGCTTAAAGATCTTGTTAGTAGTGGGACTTCAGGCATCTTAAGAGAAGACTGCTTAGCTCACATACATACAAGACCTAAGCATCAAGCCAGGGCTGCAGGATAGAGTACACCAATCACAGGGCCATCTGCAAAAGGTGGCTTTGGTGGATTAATTGATTGGAAGTGGCTCTTTACATTCCCCCGTTCTTTATTTATCTTTCTCCCACAGATGTGTGAAAGAAATATATTTCTCCATAAGATTTCCTCAAGCAGAGAACTGGCTGTCTCCAATTTCTCCAGGGACATGTTCTTTTGCTATTATTCTGCACTTACACAGAAGCATGACTCTCTTCTACTGGAAAACTCACAGGGCCATATACACGTAAAACAAACAATTTTGAATTCAAAAAACCCCTTAGAGTGAATCTTAGAAGCATAAACAAACCTTTTCTGTTTGTTTTACTTGTATATGGGCCCCTATTTGTATATGTTTGTTGTTTACAACAAACAGATCTTCAGAACAATATAACCTTTGGATTCTGATGGCCGTCTACCCAAAAAAAGTGGGGGCTCTGGGATGCAGCACTGTGTGCAGTGTCAGAGGCTAAGTTGATACATTCAGAATCAGAATTTTCTCTCCTGTTTCTTATGGCTACCGGCTCTTCATAAAAGAGCCCCAGCTGAGAATCGGGTTATCTTTAGGGCTCTCGACACGAGAGGAAAGGAGGGTGGTGAAGGTAGGGGCTGACATTCTTACTTGTCTACCCATCTGGGAATTTTCTTGCTGATAGAATCCTGATGTGACTGCAGTGCAACATGCCCACCCGCAGTACATAGATTTTGATTGGCCACAGCCCACCCGTAGTACATAGATTCTGATTGGCCACAGCCCACCTGCAGTACATAGAGTCTGATTGGCCACAGCCCACCCGCAGTACATAGAGTCTGATTGGCCACAGC
>NC_045443.1:123949959-124034354 GCF_002776525.5 Piliocolobus tephrosceles
ATTGGCCACAGCCCACCCGCAGTACATAGAGTCTGATTGGCCACAGCGCACCCGCAGTACATAAATTCTGATTGGCCACAGCCCACCTGCAGTACATAGATTGTGATTGGCCACAGCACACCCGCAGTACATAGATTCTGATTGGCCACAGCTGAAAATCATGGCCGTCAAGCTCCCTTTTATCAGACACTGGTTTTCTTGGCCTCTCTTCAGCCAGAGGGGGAGTGTCTGCTGGAGAAACCCCTAAGCTGAAAGCTGCTTTGTCGCCTTCTTCCTTCCTTCTTGGGACACACATGTAATGCTTGGCACTGCTCCCGCCATCTAGTCACCATGAGATGACAGCCAAGAGGAGAAAAAGCCAAAACGGAGAGGATGACAGTGAAGAAAGAGGAAAAGTGGTTAAACCTGACGTGACATCATGGAAATCTGAACAAAGGCACAGAACCACAGATTTCCCAATTCTTGCGAAAGAAGCAATTCATATTCCTTCTGGGTGAAGCTGCTGCTGGCTGGATATTTATCCTACTAGAGCTGAAGCATCCTAAGTAATACAGGTACTATTTTACCTTCATCTTATTTTAACTATGCAAGTAATATTTAATAATTGGCCAAAACATTAAAAGGATAAAAAGAAAACGCCAATCACCTCTAATCTCATAATGTTTAAGTATTACATCATTTCTATTCTGATTGTTCACAATTCATGTTTTATTAATCCTCTTCTCCATGACAAGGCAGGAAATATGCTTAATCTCTGGCCCAACTCCTCAATTCCTCTCTTCTCCAAATTATCAAACTTCAAAATTAGAAAACACATCACCTTAAAACAAACCCAACAGCCTAACTTTTAAAATCCTCATCTGATGGATGTTACCCAGCATAGTGCTATGCGGGGGTCTGTCCCGCAGACCCTGACCCAACGACGGGTGAATGAAGTACGCTGACACACAGATATTTTGTTTTGCGAGTTCGGCTGAGTGTCTGAGCTGCTTACAAGACTCCAAGCAGAGTGTTGTAAGCAGTTGCGACCGCGGCCTCGACTTGCCAGTGAGACTCGCATTTATTCAATAAAGATTAATTGACAAAGGTTTGAGTCAACACCACTAGAGGGTAATTGACATTGTGGACTTCCAGAGTAGAAAGCAACTAAGCACCCACAGTAGATCAAAGGTTAGTCTTAGGACCATATGAGTAAACAATCTAGATAGATAACTTCCCACATTCCTTTGTTACTACTGTAATTTATTTAACTAAAGGTAAAGTGAACAGGCCACCTGCAGCGAGATGTAGTACCAAAGTTATGCAAATTCTCAGGCCTTCCAAGAGGGTTTGTGGCTATTATAAGCAATATTTTTCCCACCAACCTGACTGAACTCCCACAGTGTTAATGTTCTGGTAGTGTCCAGCACCCAGAGGCCACGCAGTAGCTGTTTGCAGATTGATTAAGTAGCACATTGGATTGTCAGTTGTTTCTAAGAGTAAGGCTGGAGTTTGCTTACACTTACAGAAAGTCACCTCTTTGTTTATCTCTTGAGTTGCTAGCACAGTCTCTTTAGAGGGTTGGCATGCTGAAAGGACCACAGTTTAATAGCCAGATAATCCAGTCACACTGACAGGCAAACCTTCAGAAAGACAGAAATCTCCAGAGTTAGCTCTGAATAGCAATTAATGCCCATGCAGGAGGCTTTTCAGAGACCCATAAACTACACAAAGGAATGAGGCTCTGTGCTGCTAAAAGGGTGCTTTCTCGTCAATACCATGATAATCAGGTGGCCTTGCCAGGAAGTTGACATATATACTGATGTAATTGGGAATTTTTGATTTTTAAAAAAACATATAAACACAGAAGAATTAATAAGGAAGTTTAAAGAATTGCCTTCGAGATGCTTCAAGATGCTTTTGATGACAATCAAACTCAAAATATGCTACTACCAAAAGACATCCAATCCTTTCAATACAAATTCACTGATCCTATATGATCAAGCCACACCCTATGACCTCATTTATTCTAATTACTTCCTTAGAAGCCTCATCTCCAAATACAGCCACAGGGGGAGGGTGGAGGTTAAGGCTTCAACATATGAATTGTGGGGAAACGCAAACATGTTGCAGATAACATTGAATCATCAGAAATCTTGTTGTGACTAAGCATTGATGAAAACCAAATCTTTAATAGATAGTTTTATACCTCTGATGATTGGAGCAATAATTATAAACAAGTTTCTCCCTCCTTTCATTTCAAAACTTGTTTCTCCTGCACTATCCATGTCAGACTCACTTCTAGAACAAGCTCATATTAGGAAACAAACCCTGACCCAGCACCTTTGAGTGGGTTGACACAGTGGGGAGGAATTACTCCTGGAAGTTCTTCCTGCAGCAAGACAGATACCATAGCTATACTGATAACTGATTTCAGCCATATATAAAAACATCCTACTAAACCCGGACAAATGCACACACAACTCAAAGAACCCTTAGCCGTATGGCAAACTTGCCTGCAGCCACTGGACCATCATATAACTTGGGGATGCGTGACAGAGGTCTTTGTTCAAACCCTGCCTCTGCCCCTTACTATCTGTACACACCTGGGCAACTTCATTAACCTCTCTGTGCCTCATTTTCCCGTTCTGTAGCATAGGGATGATATGGAACTGCTGTAAGAGTTAAATGAGTTAAGAACCAAGAACTTGAAATAACACCCAGCACATGCTAACTGTGTATGTGGTAGCTATCATTGCCTCCTAAGAACCAGCCCTTTATAAATTAAGTGCCAAAAAATAATAAAGTATTTCTGTTTTCCACTCTTCCTCATACCTTCCATGAGGCAATGAACAGAAATCTGACTCTGTTGGGCAGGAAGGGGGTGGAAAAAGGAAAACTACAAAGAGAACCTGAATTAAAAGATGATAACATCTCAGAATATTATTTTAGGCACAGATACATGAAAATATTTCAACAGAATTTTTATTATCTGTCCACACATTAAAGTCTCAGGTGACTCAAATTCACTTGTATATGAAAAGTTACTTACATGGTTTGTTTTTCCACCTATGAAAAGAAGTAAATAAATTTGTCTGTTGACTACTTAGGGTGTCTGGGGCTATGGGCAACTCTGAGGATTCTTTCATAGGATTAGCTCTCCTTCCCTTGCTCCCTCCCTTATTCTTTCCTTCCTTCTTTTCCTCCTTCCCTTCCTCCCATTTTTCCTCTCTCCACCCTTCCTTCCCTCCTCTCTGTCTCCCTATTTCTTTCTTTTGCTGCCGTTATTTGATATTCATCAAGAACCAGCAATGCTGTTATGAATGTACAAAATAGATTCTTCCAAATGGCTTTCTTCCCCTAAGAGATGATAAATTGCTTTTCTCTCCTCAGTGCAAATCAGAAATTGAAATAGATGAAGCACGTCTTGAGCAGTGTCATGGCAAAGGAGTCTGGCTTGTGGAGTGTCTGTCTCTGGAAATTTGGAGAGCTGGGAGCAGGAGATGTGATCGTGGTTCACAGTTGCAGGTAAGGCTGGGACACCTCTCCCAGGCCTGAAGCATGTGCAGGGTTCTCTCTCCTAATAGCAGCATCCTGACTGCCCTATATGCTTTTTGAATTGGTTTTACACATTGTTTCCCCAAATTCACAGTTTGACTGGTCGGGGATAAATAAGTCAATTAACGGATTCAGGGAAGTTTTAGAGAATGGAAGGGAAAGACACATTTTCACTGGAAATTATCAAGCCAATACATTTCCCAGATGTTTACTAAAAACAATGGCATAATTATAGATGCAAGGTCAGTTTTTGTTGGATGTACTGTGTGTCCAACAGAGACCGTAAATTCAACAGAAATGGAAGGGACCATCCGAGGACACAGCACAACCAAATCAACTGCACGGCCGTTTTCTCTGCTATCAGCGTGACTAGGTTGCAATCCCAAAAATGTTTTCAATTCCTGCAATATTTATGGGGATATGGGAGCAGTGATGTCCTTGTTTCTTTGAAATCGGTAAGTAAAGGTCTGAGACATTTATACTACCTGAAGAAATCAAGGTCTGTCACTAAAGTCAATTCTTAGGTGTTTCCAATCTCTCATTTAGGGTAAAGCTCTATGCTGTAGTAAATGAACCTCAAGATATGTAATGGTTAGAGCCCCATGGAAGTTTACTTTTCACTCATTGAAAGTCCAATCTGGTTGTTTTTGTTGATGGGTGAGTAGATCCACCAAGAACTAATCCAAGAACCTAGGCTCTTTCCATCCTGTGACTTCTCCATCTTTAACAAGCGTCTTCTGAGTGGCAGCAACAAAGTGTGCAGGACTACGCATGAGATGTTTTATAGGTCAGGCTGGGAGGTGGTGATATGGCTTCTACTCACCTTTCTCAGCTAGGTCCTAGTCCCTCTGCAAGGGAGGCTGTAAATAGAGTATAACTGTGAGCTTGAGAAGAAAAAAAAAAGAGGTTTGGTAAATAGCTATTCACTAGATAACTGAATAGCTAGCTAGCCTGTCTCTGCTGTTTACAGCCTTTAGAAAAAATCATGCACAGTGTATTCCGGATTAATTAGGGGTTGATTTTAAACTTTCAGAGAGACAAAGGAGAGGCATAAATATCTGCAGCCTTGTTTCTGTCTGGGTTATGTTGTTGAAAACCACAAAGAGAAAGCTCTGTTCCTTATCAGGTTTAGTCATAAGGCATTCTCTATGGCAAGAAAGTTATAAATGCTGCATAGTAGAACACAGCCATTTTGTTCTCCTAAGATGAGAAAGAAAAATATATGTAAAATATTTGAAAAAAATCAATTGAGACACTAAATATCTTTCAAGACTGGATTTTCTGTTACTGCCTTTTCTTTATTCTACAATTATGGAAAACATATTCTTTAAGACAAAGACAATCTCGCCATTGACAAATATGTTAGGGAAGTTCAAATCTTCAACAGGCCCAGCACTGGTGGTGATTCAGAGGGCCTATGCAGCAATTGTATCATTATTGTAATAGCATATTATCATAAGCATGAAACAGAAAACATACCTACTGTGTGCTGAGCACTGTGCCAAGTTCTTCACCTGCAATAATCCTAAAAATCCTACAAACAACCCTATGAGTTAGGTGTTTTTGTTATACCCAAGCCACAGATGAAACCATGTAAGATGCAGTGAAGTTAAGAAAATTGGCTGAGTTCACATGACTTGCTAAAGAAGCAGAAATAGGACTTAAAATTGCCACCTGCCTACTCTCATCCCTGGCAGACCAGATGCCCGCTGACTTGGCTTTTAGTTTTTATAGCACATATCACTTCTAACATATGTTAACATTTTATTGTCTTCTCTAATAAACTGTAAATTCCACACAGACAGAGACCTGGTTTGTTCACTTTTGTATCCCAGACACGAACAGTGCCTAGCACATAACAATTCTGTAAATATGTAGGAATGCAGAAATGAGTGCAACCTAATCCCAGGAGAAGCTCCTTTCGTATCTTTTCTCTTCCTTTACATTGTGCCTTGACTTTCTATTTTCCCATATCCTTCCATTATGTTGCTTTTCTAAGAAAGTCACAATCACTTCCTATTTATTGCAACCAGAGACTCAGATACAGAAAAATGCATTAATTTAATTATTGTTTAAATTATTGGGAGTTGCAAACAAAGTCACTCTCTGTCCTCCTTACTCACAGATATTGTGTTTGCAAATGTACTTGCTAAAATGTACTTATAATTCCAAAATCAATGTTCCTGGTGCTTTTATGCTCATTTTAGAACATACATGGAACAGAAAAAAAAATTTAAGTTTTCACCTTAGATGGAACAAGATGACACTCTGCTTTCTTGTTTCCGCTCTCGTACCATAAACAAGTGTCCTTTTTGTAGTCTGTTTAGTGCCAGACTGTTTGCATTTTTGTGTTTCTTTCATGGATGATTTTACTGTTTCACATGGACTGCAAGTATAGTGCTGAAGTCTTGTCTACCACAAGAAGGCAGTGTGAGGTACCTGATGGAGAAAATGCAAAGACGCTTCGTTCAGGCATGAGTGACAGACAGCAGGGCTGGTCATGAGTTCAATGTTAATGAGTTGGTGCTATTTATTAAATAAGGTGTCTTTAAACAGAAGCACACATAAGACAAGTTTATGTATTCATTGATGGATAATAATGTTGTGACAAGAGACTTGAAGAAATTTATCTCTATTTCTCCTAGAAAATGTTCAGTACATGATAATTCCGTGTCCAAGGTGACTCTATAGAACATAATGACTGTGGGATGGGGGGTGAGTTGGGGAAAAATTGATCAACGAATAAAAAATTTTTGTTAGATAAAAGGAAAAAGTTCAGAACTATTGTATAACATAGTGACTGTAGTTCACAACAATGTATGATATTCTTGAAAATTGCTAAGAAAGTAGATTTTAAGTGTTTCCACCACAGAAAATGAGTATGGGGCAATGCATACATTAATTAGCTTGATTTATTTCTACAAAGTATGGCATGCATATTTCAAAATACAGGGTTATATATCATCAATATATACAGTTTTCATTTGTCAACTAAAAAATTTCAAAAAGAAAAAAAAATAGCTGCTGCAGATAACAAGAATTTATTTCTACTTGGGAAAGCAGTGAACTAGACTATCCGTAGTGTTTCTCCATTTTTGCAGCTTTTTTATGCAAAGCAATAGAAAGTCATCAGGGTTAAAATTTGTCTCCACTTTCTATGATAGAATCATCTTTTCAATACATTGACTGTTGTTTCAGAGATGGCTTAATTAACAATGTTATAGGAAGGTTATTAAAGGTAATGTGTATTTCCAGGTTTGTGCATAGGGCAACTTGCCTTGTTCTTGGCTGCCTGCGGTATTTATTGTTCTTGGTCTGTTGGCATTTTTATGATGCTGTGATTCAAGTTTTATAGCTGTTTTACTGGGCTAATTTTCCATGCTGCATTTCATCAGCCCATCTCAGACACCCAACAAGTTAACTCCCCTCCCCTCTGCTGACTTGATGCTGTGAATTGCACCTCCCCATCCTCTAGAAAACTTCTGGGCACACTGTGCTTTGCAGCAGTATGGAAACAGAGGTCAGGGAGGAGAAACATGTGACATAAAAGGTTTCCCAAAACCTTATCTCACGGAATGCCTAGGAGGTAAGGAGAGCTCACTTTTCCATTGAACATTTCTAACTGTTGTAAGAGCTATAAAGAGTACCTATAAAATTAATGAGATAAATGTTAAATTATGCACCATATCTCCACCATGATAAATTAACATGGCCAAATTAATAGTCTCCTCGCTCCTGATAAGATCTCATCTTGATGTCGCCCAGGTTGAGAGGAGCTTTGCATTCAGGTAGGGACGCAATAAAGAGATTGTGGCATTTAGTTCCCCAATGTGTCTCTTGATTTGAAGACTGGTGAGATCACATCCTTCTCAATGACCCCAACCATAATGAGCTAATTTATTTTTCAATAACACTCTTGTTCGAACGTTGGCTATTACTGTGCAGATACAACAGGCTGTGCTTCTTCCTTTGAATACCTCAAGGTCCGTTTTCTTGGTTTTCAAATCCTGAAAATGGAGAGTTGTGAGCTGTGAACATTATCCCTCCATGACTGGATATGCGGAACTTGAATCAGAGTGACCAACCATCCCGATGTGCTTGGCACTGGGCCTTTCCTAAGACATGGGGCTGTCAGTGCTAAAGCTGAAAAAGACCCGGGCGAACTGGAAGGAGCTGGACACCCTGTGAACCGTCCCCTCGCAGTGTGTCTGACTAGGGTACCCAGTCTTTCCCATTGCAAGTGAGGGAGTGGAGTTTTGAGGACACCAGAGAACGTATTTCCATCTTATTTTAAACTTAGGTCCTACTGCAGGAAAAATTGTGATAGAAATGTTTTTAAAAAAGAGGGGACAACCTCTCCCATGCCTCACTCTGCACCATCCATTTCTAACTTCACCTCCTTACTTCAGATTCCCTTTTCAGCTTAATGTGTTCAACAGTCATTTATTGAGTAGTGCCTACTGTGTACAAGCCAGGTACTAACCGGTGTCATGCCTGCATGCCAGGATAGATCATGTGCATGCTCACTCTCTCTCTATTTTTTCTCTCCTCTCTCTCTCTGTCTCCATACCTGTCTCCATTTCTATCTCTCATTCTTTCTGTGTGTACTAGGTACACACTCTCAGTCTACCTAATCAAGTTAACATTTATTTCTAGCCCTGTTTAGTCAGATGGCACAAAGCATCAGCTCACCAATTCTAACTTATTTCAAGAAATATGCATTACACTCAATCCATTTGTAATTCCATCTTCCTCTTTTTCATGGAGTTGAGTCTAAGCACCAGGAGGCTCACACAGGACTGTTGCGGATGCATAAATAACTTCTCAGCTCTTCTCTGTCTGATGCTGGTATCCACAGAGATGGTTTTCCTGTCTGACTTCTTTTCTTCCTTAACCTTCCCTGATAAGTTTGCATTCCCAGCTGGTCCCCAATATGAGATTTGCCACGTATCCATAATGGTGCACCCTGAACCCAGTCATGAGGCCCATCCTTGTCCTCCAGTGCTGGTGGCTCAAAAGACTGTTTGGCTTCTCCATCCACCTGGGAAACACTGGACTGGGTGATCCTTTCAGGCCTCTGTGCCTTGAATTCACATGGGGCCATCTTTAGTCTACTTTCTTAAACCAAGGTGGCGTGAGAAACTCTATGGCAACTGGATAAGAAGAGAGATCCAAGTCTCTTATATTCCAGATCTCCTAAACCATCTGGAAGACCTGTGACCCCATTATCACCACTTAGGACCAAGACCAGCAGGTGGGAACGATACACCTTCCCTTGCTTTCCCTCCAGACACATTCTACCCTCAAGTACATGGGGGTGTTTATTACAGGAAAACTAGAAGAGTCCATTCTGATAGATTTTATATATATACACACATACATATTTTATATATACACATATATATACACACACACATATATATACACACACACACACACACGTATATATATGTATATTATTTTTATTTTTTGAGATAGGGTCTCACTGTGTTGCCCAGGCTGGAGCCCAGTGGCATGATCTTGGTTCACTGCAGCCTGGACCTCCCGGGCTCAAACAATCTTCCTACCTCTGTTTCCTGGTGTGTGCCACCAGACCCAGCTAATTTTTGTATTTGTTGTAAAGAAGGGATTTCGCCATGTTGCCCAGGCTGGTCTTGAACTCCTGGGCTCAAAAGACCAGCCAGTCTTGGCCTCCCAAAGTGCTGGGATTGCAGACATGAGCCGCTGTGCCCAGTCAGATCATATATGTTCTCTGCCTATTTAGGTCAATTTTTAAGGTTAAAGTTAAATCAACCCACTAAAACACCAAGTAGGTTCAAAGGATACAAATCTCTTTCTTTCAAGAGCAATCACTCTCTCGGGTTTCAGTATTCTATTGTGAAAGCCCAAAGCTCAGAATGGATTTACTTACTTTTCTTTTTGGCTTGGTTTTGCTCCTACCTTGGGTAATATGACAGGAATGTCCTAGCTTCTAGGGTTGGAGATAAGTATGGGTAGGAGGAAGAGTGAGAAAATTAACACCTTGTTTAATATTTGGTCATATCATCCTGATACATGGCATGTTTGTGTCTGTAAATAGACCTTGACCTTTTGGATGTCAGAATGTTTCCTTTACTAACTTTCATCCCCTGCCCAGGACCACATACAAAGGTGTTCTGTTCTTGGTCTGGCCTGGGGCTTGGTTGACTTCAGTGTGGCCCCTCCAGGATAGAAGAGGGTGTGCCAAGAATGATTAATAAACCTAGAGAGAGAAAAAAACCAAAGCTTCTCCCAGGAAATCAACTAGATATCCATAAACCTCTTCTTTCCCTAGTAAATGTTAGTATTTAAATATTTACTTCGAACAAATACATTTAAATAAAATTTCTGCCAAAGTTAAATCAATCCACTAAAACACACTTAAGAAACTGGAAGTGTAAAATCTGCAGGTCATGCATTCAGTCTGAGACTGACTCGTGCTGGGGAAATTAAAGAGGTAAGCCAACAAAACTGTCCTCCATACCAGTGTGAGAGGACATACAGTTCAGGAATTAGTAAGCATTACACATGGACATGGATGCGAATGTGGCTCAACGGTGTCAGTGAAGTCTGGAAAGAATTTCACATGTATTTATGAAATGAAAGAAAGAATAATTAAAGCCTCTCTTATCTTCTTGAGTGGTAAATGGATGCCTCTGTGATGGTCTTCTTGTGTTTGTATCTTGCGAGAGATCATTGAGCTAATTCTGAAGCAGAGTGCTAACAGTCCCATAGGCCAGAAGGCTCATGACCTTGTTTTGCAAAATCAAAATGCCAGACTTTTAAAATTTTGTTTATTTTTATTTTTTAGAGACAGCGTGCCCTATGTTACATAGCCAGGAGTGTAGTAGGGCAATCATAGCTTACTGCAGTTTTGACCTGGGCTCAAGTGATCCTCCCACCTCAGCCTCCTGAGTAGCTAGGACCACAGGTGAGTGACACTATGCCTGGCTAATTTTTTATTTTATTTTTTTGCAGAGGTGGGGTCTCTCTGTGTTGCCCAGGGTGGTCTCAAACTCCAAGGCCCAAGGGATCCTTTGTTCTCAGCCTCTCAAATATCCTTTTTTTTTTTTTTGAAATGGAGTGTCACTCGGTCACCCAGCCTGGAGTGCAGTGATGTGATCTTGGCTTACTGCAGCCACCATCTCCTGGGTTCAAGTGATTCTCCTGCCTCAGTCCCCCAAGTAGCTGGGATTACAGGTGCCTGCTATCATGCCCAGCTAATTTTTGCATTTTTTAGTAGAGACAGAGTTTCACCATATTGGCCAGGCTGGTCTTGAACTCCTGACCTCAAGCGATCTACCTGCCTCAGCTTCCCAAAGTGCTGGGATTACAGGCATGAACCACTGTGCCCGGCCCCTTCTTTTTATTAAACAAAGAAAGCTCGATCATCTTACCCATAGCCTTTGAAAGCTTGACTATTTTCCCTTATGGTTGAAATCAGATGAAAATCATCCGTATGTGAGGGAAGTGGTTCTTTTCCTACGCACAGACAGCCCGTCATGGTTTACAAGATCTCTTTTACATTCATTAACCCAAACAATCTTGACAACAACCTGAATGGTGAGCAGAGCAAGAATGATTGTTTCCACTTTTTGGGGCAGAGAGACAAGTCCCAAAAAAGTTAAAGAGACCCCTTGGGGATACTCAATCAGCATGTGGTGGAGGAAGAAAGGCAGTATGAGGCTTACGTTGCTATCACCTTGTACACCTGTGTCCTCTTCATTCTGTCTGAGGAAAGCTGTTTCCAGAAGATTCCTCGGAGCTCCTTCAGCAGCTAAGAGCCTGGGAAACCAGCAGAGGCAGTCATTCTTCTGCTTACTCTGTGCAGAGGCCTCCAGGGAAGAGTCAGGGAGCACCTGGGGCTCTGACCTCTGCACTTTAAGTCCCCGGGTTGGCCCCATGGACTGGGTTAGCATGCATTCTCCTTGCCCAGGACTTTCAGCCACATGCTGCATGTCTTGTGGATGTTGTACTGGGGTTTCATGTGATTAGCAAGATTTATTTCAAAACTACAGTATTTTGGGGCCAGGCATGGTGGCTCACACCTGTAATCCCAGCACTTTGGAAGACTGAGGTGGGTCAGGAGTTGGAGACCAACCTGGCCAACAGAAGGAAACCCTGTCTCTACTAAAATACAAAAACTAGCCAGGTGTGGTGGCACATGCCTGTAATCCCAGCTACTTGGGAAGCTGAGGCATGAGAATCACTTGAACCTGGGAGGCAGAGGTTGCAGTGAGTGGAGATCACGCCACTGCACTCCAGCCTGGGGGACAGAGCGAGACTCCATCTCAAAAATAGAATAGAATAGAATAGAATAGAATAGAATAGAATAGAATAGAATAAAATAAAAAAATTTTTTTGAACTAAGCCTGTATAAATACCTCAGTGTACATTTCTTTTCCAAATGCAAGTTATTTCTTTAAGTTTTCGAAGTTTAAAAATGATTACACCATCTGCTGTTTGCTTATTAAAATAGTGCCATGATATATAAATTTATAATTTAAAAAGTCTCTAATGGTTTTATTTTTCCACCCCGTCATCCCAAAGTATTTACAATTTGGAATTTATCCTTTTGGAGTTGTGTGTGAACACTTACACATGTCTGTATGTGGTCAAATACACTTATCTATAACTTGCTTTTTTTACATAATATTTCTTGTGCATCTTTGCATATGGGTTCACCTAAACCTACTGCATTATTTTAAAGATTACAATGCATCCCATTTAATTTAACTCACCCCTGGTGATGTACATTTTTGGTGAGCCCATTTTTCTTACTCTCAATGGTGTTCCATTTAACATGCTTTTTTCTACATATTTGTCCAAATATTGCTGTAGAATACAGTTATAGAAGAATAATTGTGAGTTCAAGTAATATAACAATTATGTATATTAATTTCATCAATATTCATATTCATCAATTATACATGTATGTTCATATATATGTATGTATATAAGAATCGTATATATATATCTAACTATATATATATATGGTCCATGCCATTCAGAGTGTTACACATGAGAGAGCATGTAATTAGATGGGTTCATCGTGACTCCCAGCTGCTGGACTAGCACCCAAGTCAAACTTTCAGATCTACACGTGCAGAACCTCCTTTTCAAATTGGAACAATCTCCTTATGAGTTAGTGAGCAAATGATTACTACAGAGGAGAAGCAGAGGCTATATCAGACTATATATATTCATAATTTTGACCTCCAAATAATGGTAGTTAGAATCCTATCAATGACACCTTCCTCCAGCTGGTTGAAAATGACCTTTTGGGTCTATTTTTGCATATGCCAATTGCACTTTAAGTGATGAAGACTCTTTCCAGTGCAGTTCACAATCTCCACGTCACCTGCTCCTGACATCCTCACCAGTCCTTCATCCTGCAGCCCTTTCTTCCCATATTTCCATTCATACAGTACCCATCTATCTTTATATAATCCAACTTCCTGTATATTTTATTTCTCTCTTCCCACCCTTGCCCACATTGGTACCTATGTCCTACTCATCTTTCAGGCATCTTCTCAGGAACCTTTTCATCATCATCTACAGTAAGCAATGTGCCTCCATAATGCACCCCCATAACGTCCATGTTCTGTAGAACCCAGTGCATCTGCATTGATTTGCTGTACACACCCATGAGGGCAGAAGCCACTTTTGATGGACTAGGATTAGACCAGCCCATGCCCATCCCTCACATAATCAGTATGAAGAGGGGAGGAATAGATGGGGAAAAAGGCCTTGGTCTTATGAATGGTCTTAAAGACAGGAATGGGGCAGAAATAAGTGTGGTCCCCACTGCCCACAGATTGAGCAAAAGGGAGGATCTTTCCGATAAAGACAGCTAATTTTTCTTTGAACTTCTCCTCTTTGAGAATGGTTCCTCAAAGAAAAATTAGCTGCCTGTATCTGAAAAAGGAGTGGTTTCTGATTGCCAAAAACAGCAGATGAGCTCAACATGGTCTAATTTTATTTTTCCTTTTTATAGAATTTTTGCTATTTTATGAATTTGTGGATCTAGAAATTGGCACTGTCTGCAACTGGCACTAAACTTGGCACTTAATACAGTGAGATTATTTAGAAGCCAGTTGTGCTCTGCCTTCCGTTGGGTGTCTCCATGGTGGAAGCTGTAAAAGGAATTCCACGACACAGAGAGGAGGACAAGGAGGGACTATAAACTGTGAACCCTGTGACTTGTGAACTTACTCTAGGTGATGCGTCAAGGAAACCCTCAGTCACGGCTGGGCGCGGTGGCTCACACCTGTAATGACAGCACTTTGGGAGGCTGAGGCAGGCGGATCACAAGGTCAGGAGTTCAAGACCAGCCTGGCCAATATGGTGAAACCCTCCTGTAGTCCCAGGTACTCAGGAGGCTGAGGCAGGAGAATTGCGCCTCCTGGGAAGGCGGAGGTTGCAGTGAGCTGAGATGGCACCACTGCATTCCAGCCTGGGTGACAGAGTGAGACTCCATTTCAGAAAAAAAAAAAAAAAAAAAAAAATAGAACCCTCAGTCGCAACCATTGTCCCATTCCCCGGTCACAATGAATGAGAGTCAGAAGGCACATGAGATGGTCACCCCCTCATCCAATGCTGAGATTTCCCCCACTTTGGTGGCTTCAAGTAGACTTGGAAGAAATAAGAAATACAAAAATGAGGTTTAAGTTCTAATCTATGCTTAAAGATTTCCACAACACAAACTGATATGTTCACAAAAACACACATACAATGCAATGTGACTTATTTGTGTCATCCACATGATAATGTCACACCATAATAATGATAGGATGTGTATGTGAGGACATGCCCTGCAGAGGACATGCCCTGCAAAGGCCACTGAAGGTAATGTGTGTTGGGAGCAGGTGTGTAAGGATGTCTGATGAACTACTTTTCATCCTTCCAGTATCTCTCATTGGCTTCATTCACATTCAGAAGCAACCTTAAAAGTTTTTGAGTTTTCTGAAATTTTTGAATATTGAAGTGTCCACTTAAAAAGCAGATAGAGGAAGATCCTCCGAAGATAAAGAGTTTATCATTGAGTGCACGGGGGGTTTCCACAGGGGATTTGCAGGCCCAGGACTTGCAAGGTATGGGGACCAAGGACATGTCCAAAGAGGTTGAGGTGAGAAAAAGCTTTTAAAGGAAAAGGGAAAACATACACATAATTTGTTCTGAAACAGAGGAACATTGATTACAGGGGCTATTCCAGGAGTTGATGGCAGTTCATTAGTGGAGACAGTGTGACAGGCAGGTGTTCTTGTACATCTGACTAGATGTCCTTGTGACTCAGGTAGTAAGCTGCAGTTTGAAAAGTCCTTGATAAAGTTCTGGTTATAGGCATATGTAGGTAAGAGCCCTTCAGAGTCTTTGTAAAAGTTCTTACCATAGGCATGTGTGCATGAAGGTCCCCTCCCTCCCTCCCTCCCTCCTTCCCTCCCTTCCTTCCTTCCTTCCTTCCTTCCTTCCTTCCTCTTTTGGTTTGACACAAGTGACTCCATTTTGATTCTGACAACTCTTGCATTAGTTACCAGCCAAAAAGTCTTTCTGATCTCCTAGGGTAAAGACTGATCTAGCCTCTGCTTCTCCTCTGCAGTAATTATATATTCACTCCCTCATAAGGAAGTTGTTCCAATTTGGAAAGAAAGCTCTCCACTGTATAGATCTGAAAGTTTGATTTGGGTGCTAGTCCAGCAGCTGGGGTCATGGAGCACCCACCTAATCACATGCCCTCTCATGTGTAACACTCTGAAAGACATGGACCATCTGGCCATCGTTCACTATGGTGGACATTTATTGCTTGTTGAGAGCCTCAGTGGCTGTACTCTCCTCTAGTTACCCTTTTCTGGGGGAAATATGCCTCCCTTACTCTTAGTGGTGGGAGTTTTCTCACCTCATTCTAGGAAAAGATCACATGAATCTTTCCTGGCCAATCAGAAACTCAAATTCCTTGAGCTCAGCAATTGGTTTATAAATGGACGCTTCATAATCATTCATTTGGGATTAAAGGGAAGGAAAGTCCGTGTGGAAATGTGGAAAGTGAGATACCCTCTTCTCCAAGAAACTAGAACAGGTAGAGCTATAAGGTTGTAACCATTGCAGTCATGGTGACTTCTCTGTGGATGAAACCAACATGAAGAAAAGGAACCAAGAAATGGAAAAAGAGGAGAACCCAAGTCTCCTGGATCAAGCGACACCTGAAAGGAACCCTACCCCTATACACTTCAGTTATTTCAGACAGTGCATGACCTTCATTCTTAAGCTAGCTTGAGTTGGATTTTTATGACTTATATCCAAGAGAACTTTGATGAATCTTTTTGCCTTGCTTCCCTCCCTCTCAACACTTGTGCTGTAACTTTTGTGTACCACCAAAATTATAGCAAAGAATGTTGCCAACAACAGCAGCTCAGGTATCAGTTCTAATTATGCATGGGACCACTTGCTCACTTGGGTCAGCCACCTGTCAGTGATAAGCAACCCCAGGCCATTAGTTGTTCTAATATTAAGGAAATATCCGATGCTACCCACTCCATATATCATGGGCCACACCAGCTTGTGAAGCACCCAGTGGCAGAGGGTGTTTCTTGTTCTGTAGAATTGACCACCGTCTTCCTGAAAGTCCCCAATGGGAAAGAAACATTTCTCTAGGGTGTAAAGAAATCATAATAATGGCCATGATCTGGAGTTCAAACCAACTTCATAAGAAGATAATTGTTGGGAGGTGAAGGCAGGAGATTCGCTTGAGCCCAGTAGTTTGAAACCAATCTGGCCGACGTAATGAGACCCCGTCTCTACAAAATTTTTTTTAAAGATGATTAAATTATGAGAATGACCTTGAGAAACTGGTTATGAATAGGTATAGTTTGACCTATATCCGGAAGAAAGTTTGTTTCTGCCCTTAGAATATGTTGTAACGTTTCTCCTGATGAAAGGAAGTATAGCAATGTGCCGAAGAGCTGAGATCGGAAATCAGAAGAGATCCGGGTTGGCCTGCCACTTACTAGCAGTGAGTTCTTGAAAAAGTCACTTAACCCCAAGCTACTTAACCTCTTGGAGACTCAGTGTCCTCATTCCCAAGAGTTTCTTGATGAGGAGTTATTAATTTAAGACTCACCACCTTCAAAGCTTGGTCTCATTAGTGGCTGCATTTAAACAGACCCAGATCCACACAACCTTATTAATATTCTTACTCACATATGTCGGTCTTAAATAATACATGGTCTTGAACATTTCCCAGGTAATTTTATTTTGTATCACATATTTTATCCAAACTTCTTTAAATTATTTAATTAGAATTTTAAAAAAGCAGCAATCATGCCATTTATTTTTTCTGATATTCTTGCTCAGTGGTATCTTAAATTACTTTAATCGCTGTCATCCACAACAGAAATAAATAGAGGTCGTATATAAAATTTAGGTCACATGAAGATTTTCTGACCCAGTAAAAGTGCTGCTTGTTTAAGAAATCCTTCCAGGCAATTATAAATGTGTCAAACTAATGTAAAAGTGTGATATTAGAGATTGAGTCCATGGTAATCATTTGAAAGCAGTTGCAAGTGTATTATATTTATGAGAAAAATATGCTTACGTATACATGCTCCTGTATACTCTCTAGAGCTGATGTAACCAAAATTCAATTTGAGAAAATCTCTAGAAAGTAAAGCCATTGTTTGCCAAGGAAGGTTTTGAAGATGCTCAGAAAATTAATAATAATAATAATTTTGATAATATTAATTTCATTGAGTTGTGGAGAAAGATGGGAGGAGGAGGCTTTCAGCTCTCAAATCCTGAGATTATGGGATTTGTCAGCCCAGTCTATGAAACACATGAGTTTTACATTTAGTATTTATGGAGGTCAAAAGAATGTGCAATATTTACAGTGGGGTTAATGAAGAAACGCTCCATGTCAGTGAATTTTGGCGGCAGGACAGCCTGTCTTACATGAACTATAGTGCCTCGGCCTTCAAAGATCAGAAGTCAAGGGAATTTTAAGGCTCATAGTATATAGAAGCAGTCGTCTACTTGATCTGCTTATTGAATTTCTTACAAATATGACTAAAATAAAACAAAACCTTCTCTTCACCACTCCCTGAGAAATGGACGGTTTTCACTGTTTTTATGCCCAGCCAAACCTCACAGACTCTAATCGAGTTGATCAGGAGAGGAGTCCAGGCGTGAAGGAATTGTTCAAGTTCCCATACCCGGGTCTGAGAACCACGTCCTGTGAGAAATCCCCGTGAGCTGGGACGATCTGATTGAGAAAATAGCTATGCCTTGTTTTCTCAGCAGAAAAGTGATCCTAAGATACTAGAAGATGTGCTTTGATTCTCCTCTCAAGAACCAGGCTCACACTGTAGCTTTTCCTTCTAGAAGTCTACATTTTCTTTGCTGCAGAGATTAGATAAAAAGGTTTGGTTTTCAAGAGTCTGAATCCTTGGTGGTGGGTATAAGATGTTCCTAGGAAGACAGGGTTCTAGGTGTTCATTTGAGGGGAGTGGCCCATTGAGAGGGTTTTCTAGGGAAGTGACTCACTTTGGAGAATGGAAGAGTTGCCGTCCTTCAAACTGTCCTCCCAACGTTCCCAGCTTACCCAGGACTAAGCCGTTTTCTGGAAAGCTGAACTTTCCATACCAAAATAAAGAGAGTCTTGTGCCAACTAGTATGGCTGGCCACCCTATCTTCTAACACAAAAGCAGCATCCTTAGGGAACAGAACGTCACATGAAGGAGGGGGGAACCTTCCTCGGCAGGGGGGGCATCAGGCATGTGCCCCAGCTTTGCTTAAAGGGTGGGGTCTGGACAGGCATGGTGGCTCGTGCCTGTAATCCCAGCACTTTGGGAGGCTGAGGCTGGCAGATCATTTGAGGTCAAGAGTTAGAGATCAGCCTGGCCAACGTGATAAAACCCTGTCTCTACCAAAAATAGAAAAGTTAGCTGGGTGTGGTGGTGCGTGCCTGTAGTCCCAACTACTAGAGAGGCTGAGGCAGGAGAATTGCTTGAACCCAGGAGGTGGAGGTTGCAGTGACCTGAGATTGCACCACTGAGCTACTCCAACCTGGGCAACAGAGTCTGTCTCAAAAAAAAAAAAAAAAAAAAAAAAAAAGAGGGCGGCGCTGATGTTTCTGAATGGATCGTGTGCACATAGTTTGGGAGGACTCAGGAGGAGCGGCCAGGATGGACTGAAGACCAGATAATTTACTAAAATCTGAATTGAACAAGTGTCAGGGATCTAGAGAGTTCCATGACAGTAGGGGGAAGAAGCATCCCCTAAAATTACCAGGATTGATGTCCTGCCAAACCAGATGGGTAGAGCAGAGCCAAACTGGGTGACATTAAGATAAATAAGGAAATGTGAATTGTGTTGCACTTCAGTACACACAAACACACACACACAAATATATATATGGACTACTTAGAAAATGAAATGGAAGGTACTATAACTGAGCCGTTCTAATCCCTTCCTCCTGTGTTCAACAATCCAGAGACCAAGCACAATAATTTGGATACTTGTTGCAGAAAATGGTTGCTTCTGGAAGTTAAGACTGTGAATCAGCTAAATAGCTGTCTTATCAAGACCAATTGCTTGCCTGGTGAGATTTGCTTCAAGACCTTTCACTGCTGTGCCCACCCATCCAAAGCTATGAGGTCCAAGGAGCAGAGGTTTCTCTCAGGACTCTGGGAGCCGTGATCTGCCTATGCCTGGTTCTTAGTGAGGCCCAAGCTGGAATCCACAAAGGACCTACTGTCCCCTGAAAACCTTTCAAATGCCTCAACATGACAAGGCCCTGAACAAAGGACTTCCTCAATTCTGGATTCAGTAAGCCCTAAGGTTTGAGAAGTTCCAGGATAAGCCTGAATTTCCACCAAACCAAGAATTCAAGTCCAATACTTACGCTGCTGGCTGAATATCAGAATCCATATGTCTACTCTGCTTTTAATAACTAGATATCTGATGCCATTGTGAGTGCAAGCTGGACACCTGCTCAGGAATCCAACATCACAGGACAGGGGCCCAGAGCATGGAGAAAGGGCTGGGTTTGGGTGCCCTTCTGCAGGCTCCAGAGAAGCAACAACCCCAGGGGGGACCCCATGTTCTGTGACCACAGAAGTTTTAAAGGCAGGCAAAGCTTTTCATGTCTGGTGGGTAAGACACCACCCAGCCAAAACCTAAGCTAGAGTATTAATGCAAAAGGCCAGCATATTAGGCCCAGGGAAATTGAATGTGTTTTGATTATAAGAACAGCGTTCTATTGTGGCTCTAGGGACTTCTCCCCAGCTGGCCTCTCGATCTGGGAGTTCCTTTTTCTGAGACCTGCTAGGTTGAGAGAGAGAGAGGCCTGCTGGACCAGGGGGCACAGGACTGGGATGCAGAGGGTGGGTGCACAGGTGATGCTGGGCAGGAACCTCAGTGGGGGTGAGGGAGAGGGTTGGCTGTCTCTCAAGCTGAAGAAGTAGCTGCAAGACTCAGGTCTGCTGAGCTGCAGACCCAATCCTGAGCATCTGAACTGTGTTCAACTGAGACATCCAGAGAATCACTGTCCCCGGGGAGAATGCTAAACACATCACCAGGTCATCCCCTTTCCCCATCGCGTGTCAGGCAGGATGAGCAAAAGTACCCATGCTGGACAGATTGCAGGACTCAGGCAAGGAGCAGTAAATGATACCTTTACAATCATAAACTGATGCTCTGCTGTGCCCTGGACATCTATATCTCATCCAAAGAGACCCTCAGCAGATGAGAAGGGCCCAGAGGCTCTGAGATTGCTATGTATGATTGTAAAATGAGGCACAGAAAGGCACAGAAAGGGACAGTGAAACCTGGCAGGTGAGACCATGCAACGATTTGGCCCTTGGTTCTACGGACCAGTGTCAAGTCAGGCTTATGCGGCCGAAGCTCCTGGCCAAGTCGCAGCAGGTGGGGTCAAGAGCCCGATCTCAAGGAGCTCCCTGCCCTGCGAGGCCCATCTCACAATCACCCAGCCCAGGCTCAAACCCTGCAAACACTCTGCCCTAATTTCCCTTTTAAGAACTCTACTAGTATCTTTCAAGGGATGCTTCCCTGAGGTAAGTGTGATGCAGTTAGCTCTGCTTGGTCAATACATTTTTTTTGTCCTTTGCATGACTTGACAGCAATAATGAAAACATATTTTTTTGGCTCCAGTCATTTAAATGCTTAAGATAACATGAATGCTAGGGTCAGAGAATGATTTTAAAAGAGCCTAGATACAGTTACCCTAAAAGAAGGAGGAGGAAGAGCAGAGCAGATGGGGTCCTAGCTTCTTTGATACTAGAATGCAATGGCAATTGAAGGAGAAATCAGTGAATACAGGTGAAATCAGTAAAGTCAAGTGATGAGAAATAATTGTTATTTATTTTCTCTTTATTTGGCTGCAACTTGGGGTAAAAAAAGAATTTAATTGGGTTCAACTGCATCACGCAGATGTTTCTTGGACCTAACTTGTTTCATATTTTTTTAGAGAACCTACAAGCTGAACATCATGGTACATGTCCATGCATCATGGTACGTGTCTGTAATCCCTGCTACTTGGGAGGCTGAGGTGGGAGGATGGCCAGGAGTTGGGCCCAGGAGGTTGAGACCAGCCTGGGCAACATAGTAAGACACCATTAAAAAAAAGAGAGAAGAATAAGAAACTTCAAAAATTAACCTCTGTAAGTAGAACTACCATTTGATTCAGCAATCCCACTACTGGGAATCTACCCAGAGGAAAAGAAGTCATTATATTGAAAATATACTTGCACACGCATGTTTATAGCAGCACAATTCCCAATTGCAAAAATTTGGAACCAGCCCAAATGTCCATCAGTTGACAAGTGGATAAAGAAATTGTGGCGTGTATATACAATGGGATACTACTCAGCCATAAAAAAGAATGAATTAATGGCATTTGCAGCAGCCTGAATGGAACTGGAAACTATTATTCTAAGTCAAGGAACTCGGGAATAGAAAACCAAACATCACGTGTTCTCACTTATAAGCAGGAGCCAAGCTATGAGGATGCAAAGGGATAAGAATGATACAATGGACTTTGAGGACTTGGGGGAAAGAGTGGGAAGGTGGTGAGGGACAAAAGACTACAAATTGGGTTCCGTGTGTACTGCCTGGGTGGTGGGTGCACCAAAATCTCACAAATCACAACTAAAGAACTTACTCATATAACCAAATACCATCTGTTCCCCCCAAACCTGTGGCAATACAAATTTTTTTAAAAATCAGTTTTTAGTTTTGTATTGATACATAATAATTATACATATTTATGGGGTACATGTGATATTTTGGTAATGCATACAATGTGTAATGATCAAATCAGGCTATTTATCAGGCTACTCTCCCTCACCTTAAACATTTATCATTTCCTTGTGTTGGGAACATTTTGAATCTCTTCCAGCTATTTTGATATATACAGTAAATTACTGTTACCTGTAGTCGCATACTCTGCGACAGAACACTAGGACTCATTAACCAACCTCTCCTTATTCCCCCACCCCTTTCAAGCCTCTGGTATCCATCACTCTACTCTCTACCTCCATGAGATCCACTTTCTGTAGCTCTCACACCTGAGTGAGAACATGCACAATTTGTTGCTCTGTGCCTGCTTTATTTCGGCTAACATAATGACCTCCAGTTTCATCCATGTTGCTGCAAATGATAAGATTTAATTCTTTTTTATTTTTTTTGTGACAGGGTCTCACTTCACTACCTAGGCTGAAGTGCAGTGGTGCTATTTCAGCTCACTATAGACTCTGCCTCCCAGGCTCAAGTGATCCTCCCACTTCAGCCTTCTGAGTAACTGGGACCGTCCTGGATAATTTTTGTATTTTTAGTAGAGACGGGGTTTCACCATGTTGGCCAGGCTGGTCTTGAACTCCTGACCTCAAGTGATCCACCCACCTCAGCCTCCCAAAGTGCTAGGATTACAGGTGTGAGCCACCGCACCAGGCCATCTATTCATCTGTTAATGGATGATTAGGTTGATTAAAATAACATGACAAGGATATTTGTAAAGGTTTAAGTTACTGGGATTAAGTAAAAATGTTGAAATCATTTTTCTTTTTATAGACAGGATCTGAATCATTTTCTGTTCATAAGCAAATGTCAAGTCCTGAGCTTATTTTATTTTTTACAATGCTGAAATAGTATTTATTTCACAAAGTTTAAGTGAGTGGAATGTTGATATGTTAGCAAAGCCATTCTAATATCAAGTTTAGAAAATGTATTCCTGCATCCAAATGTACTTCCTTACTCAGCATAGAGCCAATATTGTTCATTTTAATTTTCAAACATATAAATTATTCTGTTTTTGCACAAGAATATTATTTATTGATTTTTAAAATTAGCATTGAACTTTAAAAAAGAAGCATCAACTCTGTCTTTAATTGTCTGCAACCTTCTATCCGTGGGAAAAAGTAGCCTTTTCTTTGTTATTCTGTGTTTCCTTGGCAGTCCTTTTATCTGACTATCTCCATTTGAACTGTGTTTTAAGTCCTTTCTGGGAGAGCAGCTTATAATTAAAATGATTGGTAATTGTGTTTTTAATTAGCTGCTGCCTAATGAAAAATTACAAAACAGTTTAGTTCCTGCAGGGAGATGAGTGACCAGAGAATAATGGCTACCTAGGGACAGTACTCTTTACCATTTACTCCCTTCCTGCAGACAAGGGTGCACGTTTATATTAATTAAGATTATAGCCTGTTTGGAATGAGGTAGGATATAAGCAGAAAAGGAAATGAGTCAGTGAGCTTTTGACTGCTGGTTCTCACCTGCTTTCAAATTTGGAAAAGGCCAAGAAATTTCAAGAGGGGTCTGAGATATCTGCCTAGGGCCCAAATTCAGCCTGACCAGTCAATTGCTCCTAGTTATTTTTCACAGCTGAGTCCTGCTGACCCCTGGTGACAGTGTCACCAAACCAAGCCTCCGAGATCATGTTGGACGGCTGTTGCTTGACACTGTTGGCTTTCAGTACTGTTACTAACACTGCAAATCATTTGCTCTGTTCCCCTAATTTTTCTCCTTCCCGGCTATCCCCACCCCTTATTAACTGGGGTCTTTCCTACAAGATGATGAATGAGAAGAAAATCCATCTGCAATGAATGAACATTAAAAAGACACAGAGCTTAGTGAGTTGCCTGCAGATGTGGTGTCTGTGTGTGTAGGGCATTCTTGCAGCAGTTATTTTAATTTTGTCTGTATCAATACAGGAAGTCATTCCTTACAGGCAAATACAGGGGATCCCAGTGGGGAATTCAGAGCACTTGAGATCATCATAGTCGTCCATGAGTTCTCAGTTTGCTGTCTACTTTGCACTTGCCTACTGCTGCTTATGTTAAGAGCGACACATAGGTTGCATTCTGTCATGCTGTTATTTTAATTGCTTGTTTGCTAAACTACTGTAGTCAGTGGTTCTCAACATCAGAATCACCTGGAAAGCTTGTGAAAACAAAGACTGCTGGGTCTAGGACCTAAGAATTTTTACTCAGTAAGTTCCCATTGATGTTGCTGACCCAGGCACCAATCTGCTATGGGTTGTAAAGGATGTTTCTAGAAATTGTGAATAATTCCAACTGGGTGAAAAGTGGAAACTCAAGGTTTTTTTTTTTTTTTTTTTTTTTTTTTCTATGACATCACTGCTGCCCTGATCTAAAATAACGCTCTGCAGCCCTAGTGGATAGAGTCTGCTTGTTGCATGAAATATAAGGGAAGGAAGAAAAAAGTCAGTGAGACTGGTGTTTCTCAAAGACCTTCAGATTTACAAAAAGCAGTGGAAATCTCAAGGATCCTCAAGGATCTCTTGTGTACCACAGAGGAAAAACAAAATGAGTGGGAGATCCCTTCCCGTGTGATCTTTGGACCTGGTCACAAGGAGTGAATCAGACCTGGAGATGCCCACGGCTCTAGTGGTGAAGTTTAGGTGCTCATTCCAAGATAGAGCTTTGCTTTTAGGTCTCATTCTGAAAATGACCTGTGACTGTTAGCAGGGAAATGATAATTAATTATGGAAATTATACTGACTTCTTTGGTGCAAGGTTTGAAAAAAAGAAATAGGAAGAATGCAGTAGCATGTCAACTCAGTCCTTGGAGTCAAACTCTCTCACAATCTGGGCTATATGAATCGTTTGGTCTTCAAAACTTGGCCAAGGCCTTTAAAACTGTTAAGGTTTAGTTCTGTTTCTGTAAAACAGGAATAGTAATACTGCCCATGTTGTACATGTTATTGTCAGGATTAAATGGAATACTTTATTATACTTAGCATATAATAAGAACTCAATACATGTTAGGTAAAATCATTAGCATCATCATAGTCAAGCTACTAGGAGAAAATATAGGCAAATTTGTGTATAACCTTGGGAGTTAGGAAGTCTTTCTAAAATTAGTGAGCGAAAACATTTTTTATTAAAAAATAGAAATCTATTTATTCCAGAGTAATAAGGAAAATTAATGTTTTGAAGGGAGTGTAATAAAAATATTTATTTTCAAGCCATGTTTTGAATTTCAAGGTCATCTGTTATGCAAGACACAATATTTTAGGATGTGTCAGGAAGCAGGGAAGGGGTTAATTCTTTTTTCTTAATTTTTATTTTAGGTTCAGGGGCAGATTTGTCATACAGGTAAATAGCATGTCATAGGGGTTGGCATACAGATTACTTTGTCAGCCAACTAATAAGCATAGTACCTGATAGGTAGTTTTTCAATCCTCACCCTCCTCCCACCCTCCACCCTCAAGTAGACCCCAGAGTCTATTGTCCCTATCTTGGTGTAGCTCTCACATATAAGTGATAACATGTGGTATTTGATTTTATGTTTCTGTGTTAGTTTACCAGTTCCATCTATGTTGCTGCAAAAGACTTGATCTCATTTTTGACGGATGCATAGTATTCCATTGTGTATATGTAGCACCATTTTTATCCAGTCTGCCAATGATGGACATGTAGGTTGATTCTATGTCTTTGCCATTGTGAATAGTGCTGCAATTAACATATGCATACATGTGTCTTTATCGTAGAATGATTTACATTCCTTTGGCTATGTACCCAATAATGGGATTGTGAGGTCAAATGTAATTCTCTGTTTATGTAGTTTTAAGTTTTTGAGATATCGCTCAACAGCTTTCCACTATGCCTGACCTAATTTACATTCCCACCAGCAGCCTATAAATGTTCCCTTTTCTCTACAACCACCCCAGAGTCTGTTATTTTTTGACTTTTTAATAATTGCCATTCTGACTGATGTGAGATGGTACCTCATTGTGGTTTTGATTTGTATTTCTCTAATGGTTAGTGATGTTGGGAATTATTTCATATGCTTGTTGGCTACATATGTGTCTTCTTTTAAAGTCTGTCAGTGTCCTTTGCCCACTTTTTATTAGGGTTGTTTTTGCTTACAAATTTGTTTATGGTTTTTACAGATTCTGGATATTAGATCTTTGTTGGATGGATAGCTTGCACATATTTTCTCTGATTCTGTAGGTTGTCTGTTTACTCTGTTAATAGTTTCTTTTGCTGTGCAGAAGCACTTTATGTTAATTAGGTCCCATTGTCAATTTTTGTTTTTGTTGCAATTGCTTTTGGCAACTTGTTCATGAAATCTTTGCCAGGTTCTGTGTTCAGAATGGTATTTCCTAGGTTGTCTTCCAGGTTTTTTATAGCTTTTGGTGTTAGATTTGAGTCTTTAATCAATCTTGAGTTGATTTTTGTATATGGTATAAGGAAGAGACCCAATTTCAAGCTTCTGTATATGGTTAGCCAGTTACTCTGGCACCATTTATTGATAGGGAGTGCTTTCCACATTGCTTGTTTTTGTTGGCTTCTTCGAAGATCCGATGGTTGTAGCTGTGTGACACTATTTCTGGGCCCTCTATTCTCTTTGATTCTTTTATATGCCTGGTTTTGTAACAGTACCATGCTGTTTTGGTTACTATAGCCTTGTTGTATAGTTTGAAGTTGGGTATTGTGATGCCTCCAGCTTTGATCTTTTTGCTTAGGATTGCCTTGGCTATTTGAGCTCTTTTTTGGTTCCATATGAATTTTAAAATAGTATTTTCTACTTTTGTGAAGAATGTCAGTGGTAGTTTAATAAGAATAGGATAGGAATGGTATTGAATCTGTAAATTGCTTTGGGCAGTATGACCACTTTAACAATATTGATTCTTCCTGTCCATGAGCCTAGGATGTTTTTCCATTTGTTTGTGTTATCTCTAATTTCTTTGAGCAGTGTTTTGTAGCTCTTGTTGTAAAGGTCATTCACCTTCTGGTTAGCTGTATTACTAGGTATTTTCTTCTTTTTGTGGCTATTGTGAATGGGATTGCGTTCTTGATTTCATTTTCAGCTTGGATGTTGTTGATGTATAGAAATGCTACTGATGTTTGTATACTGATTTTATATCCTGAAACTTGGCTGAAGTTGTTTATCAGATCAAGGAGCTTCTGTGTAGAGACTATGGGTTTTTCTAGTTATATAATCATATTATCTGAAAACAGAGCTAGTTTAATTTCCTCTCTTTTTATTTGCATACCTTTATTTATTTCACTTGACTGGTTGGTTTAGCTAGGACTTTCAGTGCTATGTTAAATAGGAACGGTGAGAGAGGGTGTCCTTGTCTTGTTCCAGTTATCAAGGGGAATGCTTCCAGATTTTGTGCATTCAATATGATGTTGGCTGTGACTTTGTCATAGATGGCTCTTAATATTTTGAGGTATGTCCCTTGAATGTCTAGTTTGTTGAGGGTTTTTTACATAAAGGTTGTTGGATTTCATCAAAAGCCTTTTCTGCATCTACTGAGATGTTCATGTGGTTTTTGTTTTAAGTTCTGTTTATGTGGTGAATCACATTTATTGATTTCCTTATATTGAACCAACCTTGCATCCAAGGTGATATGATTTGGCTCTGTGTCCCCATCCAAATCTCACCTTGAATTGTAATATTCCCTATGTGTCAAGGGTGGGACCAGATGGAGGTAATTGAATCATGGGGGCAGTTTCCCCCATGCTGTTCTCATGATAGTGAGTGAGTTATCATGAGACCTGATGGTTTTATAAGTGTCTGGCATTTCCCCTACTGGCACTCATTCTCTATCCTGCCACTCTGTGAAGAGTTGCCTTCCGTCATGATTGCAAGTTTTCTGAGGCCTCCCCAGACATGCAGAACTGTGAGTCAATTAAACCTCTTTTCTTTATAAATTACCTGTTCTCAGGTATTTCTTCATAGCAGTGTGAGAACAGATGAATACACCAGGGGTAAATCCTACTTGGTTGTAGTGGATTGGCTTGTTGATGTGCTACTGGATCAGGATTGCAGTATTTTGTTGAGTATTTTTGCATTTATGTTCATCTGGGTTATTGGATTGAAGTTTTCTTTTTTTGTTGTGTCTTCGTTGGATTTTAATATCAAAGATAATGTTGGTTTCGTAGAATAAGTTAGGGAGAAGTCCCTCCTCCTCAATTTTTTGGAATAGTTTCAGTCAGAATGTTACCAGCTCTTCTTTATACATCTGAAGAATTCAGCTGTGAATCCATCTGGTATTGGGTTTTTTCTGGTTGGTAGGCTATTTATTACTGATTCCATTTTGAAACTGATTATTGGTCTGTTAGGGTATTCAGTGTCTTCTTTGTGCCATCTTCAGAGGTTGTATGTATCTAGGAATTCATCCATTTCTTCTAGGTCTTCTAGTCTGTGTGCACAGATGTGTTCAAAATAGTCTCTGAGAGATTTTTGTATTTCTGTGGCGTTGGTAGTAAGATCTCCCTTGTTATTTCTGGTTGTGTTTCTTTGTCTCTTCTCTCTCTTTTTCTTTCAATTTATTTCATTTCATTTCATTTCATTTCATTTATTTCAGCTCTGATTTTGGTTATTTCTTGCCTTCTGCTAACCTTGGCATTGGTTTGCTCTTGTTTCTTTAATTGTGATGTTAGGTTATTAATTTGAGATCTTTTTAACTTTTTGATGTGGAAGTTTAGTGCTATAAACTTCCCTCTTAACACTGCTTTTGCTGTATCCCAGAGATTCTGTTATGTTGTTTCTTTGTTTTCATTAGTTTCAAGGAATTTCTTGATTTCTGCCTTACTTTTTTTATTTACCCAGAAGTCATTCAGAAACAGGTTAATTTCCATGTAATTGTGTGGTTTTGAGTTATTTTCTTAACATTGATTCCTATTTTTATTGCACCATGACTGACGTGATTTCAGTTTTTTTACATTTGCTGAGGATTGCTTTATGCCCAATTGTGTGGTCAATTTTAGAGTATGTGCCATGTAAAGGTGAGAAGAATATATATTTTGTTGTTTGAGGGTGGAGATTTCTGTAGATGTCTTCTAGGTTCATTTGGTCAAGTCTTGAGTTCAGATCCCAAAAACCTATGTTAGTTTACTGCCTCAGTGGTCTAATACTGTTATTGGGGTCTTAAAGTCTCCCACTACTATTGTGTGGTTATCTAAGTCTCTTTGTAGATCTCTAAGAACTTGCTTTATGAATCTGGGTGCTTCTGTGTTGGGTATGTATATACTTAGGATAGTTAGGTCCTCTTGTTGAATCGAGCCCTTTACCATTGTGTTATGTCCTTCTTTGTCTTTTTTGATCTTTGTTGGTTTAAAGTCTGTTTTGTCTGAAATTAGAATAACAACTCCTACCTTTTTGTGTTTTGTGATTATTTGGTAGATTATTCTCCATCTCTTTATTTTGAGCCTATGAGTGTCATTGCATGTGAAATGAGTCTCTTAAAGACAGCGTACCATTGGGTTTTACTTCTTTGTCCAACTTGCCACTCTGTGCCTTTTAATTGGGTCATTTAACCTGTTTACATTCAAAGTTAGTATTGGTATGTGCAGGTTTGATCCTGTCATATTTTAAGCTGGTTATTATGCAGACTTGTTTGTGTAGCCGGTTTATAGTGTCACTTGTCTATGTACTTCAGTATACTCTGTGGGTAATGTACTTTGTACTTGTGTACTTTGTTGGTAATGGTCTTTCCTTTGCACATTTAGTGCTCCCTTCAGGACCTCTTGTAAGGCAGGTCTTGTGGTAATGAATTCCCTTAGCATTTGCTTGTCTGAAAAGGATCTTATTTCTTCTTCACTTATGAAGCTTAGTTTGGCTGCATATGAAATTATTGGTTGAAAATTCTTTTCTGTAAGAATGGTTAATGTAGAACCCCAATCTCTTCTAGCTTTAAGGGTTTCTGCTGACAAGTCTGCTATTAGTCTGATAGGCTTCCCTTTGTGACTTGCCGTTATCTCTGTAGCTGCCTTTAACATTTTTTCTTTCATGTCAACCTGATGAATCTGATGGCTATGACCATCTTGCAGATGATTTTCTTGTGTAGTATTTTGCAGGGGTTTCTAGTTTCCTGAGTTGAAATGTTGGCCAGCCTCTCTAGTGAGGTTGGTGAAATTTTTATGAATGATATCCTGAAATATGTTTTCAAGTTGCTTGATTTTTCTCCATCTCTTTCAGGGACACCAATGAGTAGTAGATTCAGTCTCTTTACATAATCCCATATTTCTCAGATTTTTAAAAATTCTTCTTTATTGTTTTTTCTTTATTTCTTCTGACTAAGTGACTTTGGAGAGCAAGTCTTCAAGCTCTAATATTCTTTCTAGGCTTGGTTGATTCTGCTATTAATACTTATGATTGCATTATGAAATTTTTCTAGTGTGCTTTTCAGCTCTAGCAGATCAGTTTGATTCTTTCTTATAATGTCCAGTTAATCTAGCAGCTCCTGTATTTTTTATTGTAATCCTTAGATTTCTTAGGTTGGGTATCAAGTAGCTCCTGCATGTGGATGAAACTTGTTCTTATCTATATTCTCAATTCTATTTCTGACATTTCAGCTATTTCAGCCTGGTTAAGAGTCATTGTGAGGGAACTAGAGCAGTCATTTGGAGATAAGAAGATACTCTGGCTTTTTGGGTTGCCAGAGTTCTTGCACTGGTTCATTCTCATTTGTGTGGGCTAATGTTCCTTCAGTCTTTGAAGTTGCTATGCTTTGGATGGATTGTTTTGCTTTTTTCTTCTTTGATGTCCTTGGGGGTTAAATTATGGTATAAGATGGGTTTGATTGACTGGCTTTGATTCTAATGAATTCCTGGGTCTCGGAGGAGAACTCTCTGATTATGTCTCCATGCCCACATTTCTTTGGTTAGGTGATCTAGTCTATGGGGCCCCCTCAGGCAGGGGCCATGGTTGACCCTAATCTGCTGTCTGTGTGCTTCCTAGGATAACATGGGGTTGTGCCTGCCCTCAGAGTTCAGACAGTAGCAGGACCACTGGTTTAGAAGCTCTAGCAGGTGTGGCCCATCTGGCTATGAGAGGCAGAGGTTAGAGGAGTTGCCTTCCCTGCTGTCTGGGGTTTCCAGGGCAACAGGAGGCTATGCCCCAGGGCAAATTCAGGCAAAAGTAGGATGCTAGACTAGAAGCTCTAGCATGCATGGCTCACCTGGATACTGGTGGTTACAGTGGGTAAGGATGCCCAGTCTGCTGCCCAGGTGTTTCTTGGAACAACAGGAGGCTGCACCCACTAGTTGAGTCTCCACAGAAGCAGGACCACTGGGCCAGAAGGCAGGTGCTCTCTACCTGGGTACGAGTGGTGGGAGTGGGTGAAGTCCTACACTCTGCTGTTTAGGTGTTTCCTGGGACAACAGGAAACTGCACCCTCCAGCTGAGTTCACAGAGAAGTGGGGCCACTGGGCTGAAAGCTCTAGCAGGCATTGCCTTCCTGGCTACCAGTGGCAGGAGCAAGTGGGGTCATGTGTTTTGCTGCCTGGGTGCTTCCTGGAACAACAGTAAGCTGTGTGCTCCATCTGAGTTCACATAGAAGTGTGAACACTGGGCTGGAATTCCTAGCTCATGTTGCCCACCTGGCTATCAGTGGTGGAGGTGGATGCAACAGCTAGCTAAGTTTGGGCTGAAGCAGGACCTTTGGGCTGGAAGCTGGTGCCAAGATCTGTCTGGCAAGTGTGGGTGGAGCAATCTCATTGCTCCCAGGCAATATAGGGGCTGTGCTCTATAGGGGCTATGATGCCGATGCTGGTTTGCTCCTCCAGGGCCCACGACTTGTAGCAGTCTCTTTGGACTCAAGAGTTGCCTCTGCAGAACACCTGACTGGCTCTCTGACTCAGAATAGAAGTGCAGTGAGGGACGCAGTGGGGGCAGGGAGACTATCCCATTTCTAGTGTTGCACAGGTGCCTGTGGAAAGCATGAATCCCTCAGGGGGCTCTCACCGACTCACCCTTTCCTGTGTTGGAGAGGTTCTCTTGGCTCCACCCTGAGCCCAGATGGGCTTGTGCCCAGCTTCACTCTTCTCTGCTCTCTGTGTTCCTCTGCTGCCTTGATGGATCCTAACATGGTTTCTGAGATGATCAACCTGCAGGATTACTGTTCACTAGTCTGTTTCCTCTCTGTGAGAGTGGTACACATGAGCTGCTTCTAGTCTGCCATCTTGGCCCCACCCCCAGAAAAAAAATAATTTTTGAGTAGACTTCTACTTGGTTGTAAAATAGGCCGTTTATTTACTTATTTAACAACTATTTATTGATCAAATAATCATGCTGAGTGAATAAATATAAAAAGAGATACGTTTTCTGTTTAAAAAAAAAGAAGAAACGAGGTTCTTTGAGCAGTTATAACATGGGAAAAACGGCCCACATGGAGGGTGAGCATTTCTACGGATAAAATACAAAGTAGAGACGTTCTGTAAGTGGCATTGAAGAGAAATTCCAATGTATAATGGCTAACTAAAGGAGGGTGAATCTGCAATTGAGACAGATATGTCATGACCTAAGACTTAGAAGAAATGTCAGGAAAGTAAAACTTAAAATGTGTCTGTTGGGCAGAAAATGCTTCAAGAAATTGGAAAAAGGATGGTTGCAAACATTTTAAAATGCTGTTAAAATATAATGTGTATATTGATTTGATGAAAATATATATTTTGGAATTGGCAACATGGAAATTTTAGCAAGAGCTAAGGGCAGAAGCCTAAGGGAGGAAGGAGTGTAGTAACCAGATAACAGTGGTGGGAGGAGAGAGTGCAAGGTCAGGAAATGGAGGCAGATTGTACAGAAAATTCTACCAAGATGTTTGACTGTGAATGGGAGGAACAGAGTACAGTAGATGGAGAGGAGACATGGAGTCCAAGACAGTTTTATCTGTTGTTTGTTCAGAATGGAAGAGATGTTTCAGATGAGAAGGGTTTGATTGAGAAGGAGAAGCTGACTGCAGGACAAAGGCACAATGAATTTATAGTGTCAGCTGCAGGGGAGGCTGTGGGGGTGGAAATCCTTAATCTGAGGATCTGGCTATAGATGGAAGGAGAGACCATTTTTATTTGAACAGGCAGAAAAAAGGAAAGCCCTGACTTTTGAAGACCAGGTTTCTCTGTGCAAAAGGAGGATCACAGTCATCTACCAAGAGTAAGAGAGAAGGCAAGGCTGTCAGAAGAAAACAAAATGATTTGAAGTAGCAGTTAGAGAAAGTTGAAGAGCAGGAAACTATAAATGGATTGCTGCAAAGGATTTAAGATCCAGTCGTTTCACATGGTGTCACCTCTCTGTTGTAGGGCTTTGCCCAGAAGGGCTTACTGCTTAGGTATAGATGGACAAAGTGGATAGCGATATCCATGTTTGGTTGGTGATGTGCCATATGGATGAGGATTACCAACAGAAACACCTTAGGAAAGCTAAAGCAGTTCCATGAATGGAAGATAAGGACTAACAGGTATAAGGCTTATACTTAATCTCGGTTACCAAGGGTATCCTTGGTATCTGACAGTGAGTCATGCCAAATAAAGGCACTCAGGTCAAATTGTCAAATTTTCTGTTTAAGAATGTGAAAAGGATCCCCTGTTAGGAAGTAGAATTTATCTATAATGCTATAATAAAATAGTCTTTTCAGAGACTATTTTAATGTGTGAAGGGTGTTTAAGACTAAAGGAGGATCCTGTTGAGGGATATATTTTAATTATTCAGGGTTTACTTTTGTTACACAGAGAGACAGCCAATCAACTAAGATCTTCTTTGTTTGGGGGAAAAATTATCTTGGTTGTCCCCTTTATTATATAAATGCCCATTGTCTTAAAAGAGTCATGTTCAAGAACTGGGTGGTTATACTAATTAATTTAAGGAAATGGGCTTCCATTATCTGCCATGCACTATGGATGAGGATAGAAAAAGATGAACAAGAGTCCTACAATGATGGTACCTGCATTCTACTGGATTAGCAAAAGATCTCACCCATCCTACTATGATATACCAAACTGATACTGAAAAAAATGTAAGTTAATTTCATAAATGGGCCCATGTCCTCCTGGAAGGGAAAATGGATAACCCATTTCCTGTATCCCAAGATTTGAAGTTAGAAAGAACAGGGCCATACAGATAAAGATGCAGTGAGAGAAAAGGACAATTAATTCCACAAAATAAAGAGATCTTACTGAAGGAGTAGATTTAGGCTGGCAGGCTTGTTTAACTGATGGACACAAAGACTGGTTTCATGTAACTGGTTTCTGCATAGTATGTCGCTGGCTGATGTAGGGAGCCAGAGACTATCCCAGCACAAAACAATGGCTAAAGAGGTACATGAAGCACAAAGCACCCTAACTTCACAAACAACTGGTCCTGGACAGGTTTCTCAGCAGTGGAGAATTTCAGCAGCAGAACTGCCCAGAACCACTCTTCAACAGTGACACCGTCTGGCAGCACGGAGTAATGACAGCATTGGGCTGGTGGAGGCCATTTCTTTTGTTTGGTTTTTCAAGGAATACCAATTCCTTTTAGACTCTATTAACTCCCATGGGTTTTGAACAATTTGGTGTAGGCAGAAGTCCAAAGAGGGCAATCCTGGAATTCCTGCTAATGAGGTTCATGACCATATATGCAATATTGTAAAGAAATAGTAATTGAGAGCACATGTACTGCATGGTTACTTCATTCATGAAAGCAGTACTCTGATTTTGTTCAAGTACTGGGTTGCCAGATAAATATCGAAGGAAGATACATCCCTCCCAAAGCTGCAAAGATGAATCATGATTTTCCTGCCCCTTTTGGTGAATCCTATTATTTTCTGCTGTACTTAGTTGCATTGAATCTATGACCAATGAGCTATATGGGAGAATTTGGGGGAGCTTAGCCCCCTGGGAAGAGACGGCACTGTGGATGAGGTCCCTTTTCTGCCCCCTCTATCTTCTCTGCTTGGAATGCTGGCGTCTGAGAACATGATGCTTGGGGCTGTGGAACCATTTGCAGCCAGTAGAACAAAAGCCAAGAAAATCATAAACATGTGGATTCCATAAGCTTTCAGAGCTGCTGAACAACCCCAGCACTGCCTGTGTCCCAAGATGTTGTGTTATGGGTGATTAAATGTCTTCAGTATTTTAGATATTAGTAGTTGAACACACTATTATTTTTAGCAGAAATCTTCCCAAATGGGCATACTTTTGTTTTATTGCTATAACAAATTTTCCATAGATCAGTTTTCTCTAGTGACATAACTTTCAAAGCACCACATATGCAAAGATAATCTTATCATAACTGTGGTTAAATAATATATTTTGAAATGAGTACTTTCAGATCTACATCCTAGACTCTATAATACATTCCACAAGAATAAACACAGTCTGAAACCCAGCACCTCATCTGCTCACTGACACAGAGATCATGCCCTCCTCCACAAAAGTTCTGCAAATAAAAATTCTAAAAGCGAACAAAATAGTTGTTTTACTTTTTTAATTAAAATTTTTTATTAAAATTTTTAATTAAATTTTTTAAAAGTGTTAGCAAGTACACATGGGGGACAAATTCTCAACCGAAGGCATGGGCACCTTAGATATGCATGGTAGGGAATTTGCTCTCAGAATTGCAGTATTTTTTTTTAACATATTATCAAAAATTCCTGTGCAGATTGCTCCAAAGTTTCAATGTTTAAAAAACAAATGGTCAATACAGGCTACTGCAATCATTCATGTTTGATTGATTATGTGTCTTTAAAGGTGAAAAACTACAAATGGGCTGAGAGGGAAAAAAAAAACCACATGGAGAGCTATTGACCTGCTTGAACTGTTTCAATAGCAGTGGGGGGCATCTCAGCAGGCTGTGCTGTGGGGGCCCTGCTTTCTCTGAGAGCAAAAACCGGTGGCACAAATACCATCATTAACATTTTTTGCTGATATCTTGTGAGTGTATTGAATTGACCAGTTACCCAATCATGGATTGAACAAGATTATTTAGCAAACAGGATAGCATTGGCTCCTTCGAGTATAACAGATGTCCAAAGGTGTCTCTCCACGTGGATGGGTGCTAAGGGGGAGTTGCAGTCAGTAGATTACCATCAATAAATTATTTGGCTTCCCTTTCCAAAATGGAAGATCCAGAGAAGAAAAAACATCTTTCTGAAAGAAAGAGGAAAATGAGATGCATTGAGTACCTACTTTGTGACACTTTGCTAACCATATTGATGCAAGGCAAGTGAGCCCCAAAATTAGGACTTAGCCTGGGAGGGTTCTTGGCTTCACCCAGGAAAGAACTCAAGAGTGAGCCAGTGGTGTTAGATAGCAACTTTGATTGAAATGACAGTGCACAGCAGCAGCAGAGGTACTGGTCCTTGCAGAGCCCAGCTACCCCATGGGCTGTGTGCCAAGAGTAGCATCTCAGAGGCAGTTCCACAGTCACAATTATATCTCCTTTTAATTACATGCAAATTAAGGGGTGGGTTATTTATAAATTTCTAGAAAAAGGGTAAAAACTTATGGGTCACTGCCATGGAAAGGGGTGGAAACATCCAAGTGTTGCCGTGGCAATGGTAAGCTCACGTGGCACCGGTGGGTGTGTTTTATGGAGAGCTGCTTTCATTTCTTTCCTGTGTCAGCCAGTGTCCAATCTGCTCTGGAGTAAAGTCCCACCTCCTACCTCAATATAAATATACTCTTCCTGTGCAGATTTTTTCTTTTCTTTCTTTTTCTTTTTTTTTTTGACAGAGTCTTGCTTGTCGTCCAGGCTGGAGTGCAGTGGCACAATCTTGGCTCACTGCAACCTCCACCTCCCAGGTTCAAGCAATTCTCCTGACTTAGCCTCCAGAATAGCTGGGATTACAAGCACATGCCAACATACCTGGCTATTTTTTTTTTGTATTTTTAGTAGAGACGGGGTTTCACCATGTTAGCCAGGATGGTCTTGATCTCCTGACCTCGTGATCTGCCTGCCTTGGCCTCCCAAAGTGTTGGGATTACAGGTTTGAGCCACTGAGCCCAGCCAATTTTATTTTCTTAATTCACATATGAGTAAACTGAGACTCACAGGAATTATGCTGTTTGCTTAAGGTCTCCCAAATAGTAAGGAATGAGCAGAGCTGGAATGAGAACTCAGGACTACTTGACTCTACAGCCTATGTCCTTTATGATCATGGATGGCAAATTGATTTTCTCTCATCCATCCATTCTCATAGCCTGGGAGTGGCGCCCAGAGCACTCTACTGAGATGGTTTCTGGGGATGCATCCAATCCTTGAAGAGAAACTGTTGGTGATTGATTAGTAACTTCTGCCATGGATGAGAACAGGGAGGGGCATTTTCTGTAGCACAACTTGGACCCCAGATGAGTGAAACTCATTTCTTTGTGATCTAAATTTATATTTAAGGAAAGGTTCTGTACATCTATTGCTAATAGTAGACATCAATTGTAACTGACACCCAAAATACATTTACCTTTTCCCTGGGAAAAATACCTTGAATATACTCCTGAAACAGGCAAGTGACTCAGGCCAAAGGAAAGGCTTCTCATTTCCTTACCATGATGCTTACTCCAGGGGTGGGTATGCTACTGTGAAAGTCAGGAGATTCAACCCTGTGGTCTTCTGTGGAAGACACACAAACACACACACACACACACACGCAGCTGGAGTGGTTGGCAGCCAGTTTGCTACTATGTACAACTGGGAATAAAGCTAATGTTGAGAATATAGCAAGTAAGAAACAGACAAGTAGTCCCGGTATCATTGCTTGATCTTGCTTAGGCTGAAGCCAGTTATTCCACCAGATGGTTTCGTAAGCCAGTAAGCCCACCTATTGACTTAAGCTATATTGAGTTATGCTTTCTGTGTCATTTGCAAATATATTGAAAAAAAAAAAAAAACCAGGAATAGGGGTCATTCTTCTTAAACTTACAGACTACTTTGAATTCTGTGTTTATAGATGCAGTCATTTTGCATTTTACCATCTACATATTTTTTTTCTATTCATCGAAATCTGAGAAGCTGTTCTGTGAAAATGAAAGTCCACTGAGGACAGGAAACCTGGGCGTAAATAACACACTTGCTCTGATGACTTTGGTGCCCGACGTCGCCTCTCCTCAGCACATTTCTGGTTTCAGTCCCAGCCACCGGGGCCACGTCCAGGTGTAATCAGACTCAACGTCAGCCTCCCACCTCAAGGTGCCATCTTTTTGCTCTCTGCCTTTGGGATTTTCCCAAAGCTGTGGAACCATACTCAGCTCCCATTCAAGTGTGAGCCTGAAGTGTATAGGAGATGACTCCTCCACATGTGACCCTCCACCAATGGAGAATATAGAGCAATTAAACAAAGATCCAGCCTCTTCTGTACACAAACAGTTCTAGGAGGTATTCTGTGATTCCCAGAGGGCCTGTCAGTATTCAGCGCCCACTGCCCACAGCAGGGACCCTTATAAAATGTCATTTTATTGATTTTTCCTACTTTCCTATTTCACATTCACAGTTTCTTTACCTGAGCTCCCCCAGTGCACTTTCCAAACTAAATCACCTGCATCTAAGTCCTTGTCTCAGCCTCAAGTTTTCTGAGAACTTAAAGCAAGACAGAACCTGCCCTTTGCATATTAGGAAATGGGAGGATAGATTGGACAAAGATGAAAACACCGTTAGTACAAGACAGCATGAGATCGATCAGTGTTCCATGAAAGAACATGGTAAGATGACTTGCTTTCTGGATAAGCCGCAGTTGAACGGGGTACTGTTATTATCTTCATTTACAGGGGAAGAAACTGAAGGTATTTGAAGGGGAGTGGGGGCATGGTGGCCTTTGTGTTCCATAGTGTGTTTTTCTATTGTCTCATTTATTGGGCTCCACGTAAACTGAAGCCTTCTTGAGATTGGGGCAGGATCCATATCTGAAACCATCATGAGCTCATAGAACTTTGAACTTGAATGCCTGGGGGGCTGGGGGATTTAAATCCATTGAGGATAGTAATATAATAATATACATATGACTGTATATTATTGTTAAGGTTTGCATTTGCTGTGTCTCAAACAAAAGTCATTACTGGTAGCTAAATTTGTCCTAAAATATTTCTTTAGCAATTAAAGGATTAAAAGAATAGATGGCTCTGAATACGTTCAGGCAGGATGCGCATCTTGAATTTAACACTGAATCCCTCTTCCTATTGCCCAAAACTCTGCCGTGGTTATGTCACTCTTTGGCCTCTGAAGCCAACTGAAATTTCAACTCCTGGCCTAAGAACCTCCCCTTACCCTGTTTCCATCTTGATTGTTGCCCTTACCAGCCCCGTAGTTTTTCTGGGAAACCGTAGTTTCAGTCTGAAGATCCTGGGGCCAGCTGGGTTTCTTCACAGAAGCAGTTAAAATTATTTCCTTCCCCATGTTTTTATTGTAAGCAGCCAGGCATTGTAATGCCACCAACAATTCAGACTGGGACCTTGTTCCCTAAAAATGGCATATTGACTATGAAATAATAACTGAAGAAAAAACAGTGCAATCTCAGCTTTGCATTACTGAATTTGCAAAGTCACTAAGCCAATGGAATATTTTATTTTGTTTTTTTTTTCTGTGGCACAACATCGCGGAGTCGGCAAGTTAACTACGTGATGACAATTGTTAGAATGTATTTAGTAATTTCTCTTTAGCACATCACATCTGACTTAACCTTTTGTTCCCTGTCTCATGCTCCCTCCCACTTTCTCCAGTTACAAACACAGCCTGACTGCCCCCCAGGGAGACTAAAGCAGGAACTAGTTAAGGATGTTTGGCTCCTTGTAGCAACATTGTTCATAATAGACAAAAAGTATTTTCTGTATTCTGGATGTGCTGAAGGAAAGAAAGAAAGCAAGAAAGAGAGAGAAAGAAGGAAAGAAGAAAGAAAGAAAAAGAGAGAGAGAGAAAGAAAGAAGAGAGAGAGAGAGAAAGGAAGAAAGGAAGAAAGGAAGAAAGGAAGAAGGAAGAAGGAAGAAGGAAGGAAGGAAGGAAGGAAGGAAGGAAGGAAGGAAGGAAGGAAGGAAGGAAGGAACCAAAGGGGAAACACTCCAAACCCTCATCAAATGATTAATGGACACCTGTATGTGGTTTATTCATACAATAGAATATACTTCAACGTTAAAAAGGAATGAAGTTCTGATACATTCTAAAACATGGGTGAATTTAACATTTTTTTAGTTTTTAATTTTTTTAAATTCTTTTGGTACAGATGGGTCTTGCTTTGTTGCTCAGTCTGGTTCAATCATCTGGATTCTAGCCATCCTCCTGCCTAGGTCTCCCAAAGTGCTGGGATTACAGGTGTGAGCCACCATGCCCAGCCCATGGGTGAACGTTGAGGATATTGTATATATGATTCCATTTATATTAAATATCCCAAACAGGTAAAACTATAGAGACAAGAGGCCAGACGTGGTGGTTCACACGTGTAATCCCAGCACTTTGGGAGGCCGAGGCGGGCGGATCACAAGGTCAGGAGATTGAGACCATCCTGACCTACATGGTGAAACTTTGTCTCTACTAAAAATACAAAAATTAGTTGGGCATGGTGGCGCACTCCTGTAATCCCAGCCGCTTGGGAGGCTGAGGCAGGAGAATCGCTTGAACCTGGGAGGTGGAGTTTGCAGTGAGCTGGGATCACGCCACTGCACTCCAGCCTGGCAACCGAGCAAGACTCTGTCTCAACAAACAAACAAACAAACAAAAACTATAGAGACAGGAAGTGGATTATTGATTGCCAAGGGCTGTGGGGATCAGTTGAGGACAAACAAGGAGTGACTGAAAAATGCGATGAGGCTTCTTTTTGGGGTGAGGAAAATGTTCTGAAACTGATGGTGGTGACGGATCTCTGAATAAACAGCCATTGCACTGTACGGTTTGAATGGGTGAATTTTATGGTATGTTGATTGTATCTCAATAAAGCTGTTTAAACATGTCCAGTTCATCCTGCAAGGGTAGAGCAAGTGGGTCTTCATTGCTATGTGCTGGGTATTTGATTCACCCTGCTCTGTGCCCTGGGATGGGGAGCCCCTCTGGTTTGCATCACAGAGGCTTCTGCGCCTTTTGCCTTCTAGCGAAATGCAGGAAGAGGAGTCATCTGTCGTAGGTCAAGTGTGGAAGGAGAGGAGCCCTGACTCCTTCCCTGTGGAGTTGCAGTTTTACTGCTGATACTCCCTTCCCTGAGGCCACCTTACTGTCACACAGCTCAGTTCCCATGGCTGTGGTTCTCACTGGCTTCCAGCATGGCCTCTCTCCTTCCACTCCTTCAGACCTCTTCAGTTACTCCTGTAAGTGAGCCATCTGTTTCTTTCTAGGACCTGGCTGACAGTTACCTTTCTTTTCAACCATCTCTAGAACCCTTCAGTGTGCTTTATGACTTTCCCTTTAATCTGTGCTTGGAGGCAGTACCTGATGAATGTTCCAGCCCCTTCTCCAGTAGCATTTCCATTCGGCATCTCTGGTGTACAAGGAAGTGAATTCATCTTTGACACTTATTGCACCAGTGGTCAGGAGCACCCATGGCCCCAGAGCAGGCATTCACCCCAGACTCAGGGATAAGGAAACCTCTGGTGGAGACAACACAACCAGCCCTACCTTCCCCCGGCTTCTTTGTGCCCCGTACCACAAAGACTCACACATCCTTGAGGCAAGCACCCATGTCCTCTGATGTGTGAAAAACCAACCACAAAGAGTATCTATGTAAAGGAATGAATTGAAAGGGGCTGGCTTCCATCAACATTGCCTCTAGGCATACGCCTGTGCAGTTCCAGTGTCCTCGTGGAGGAGCCCCTTCCAGAGGATCTGCTGACAGAGCACCCTGCTTTGCCAGCAACTGCTGTGATCTGCCGAGGTCAGTGCAGGCACCTGCCAAGGCAGATGGTTGTGAAGAGGTGGTGAAGCATCCCCCTGCCCTCTCAGGATCACACTTCCACTTGTGCAGTGAAGGAAACAGGTACCTTCCAAAGTGAAGCCAGTTCCATCCCAGAAGCAGGAGCAGCCTCACTGTCCATGTGGTCTGGGTTTCTTTAGCACCAAGTCAGCCAGTATGCTGCAATAAAGTCCTTTCTAATTTTCACAAATATTAATTGCACTCTTAATTTTGTGACTTTCTTTGGTAGACTTCATTGGAAATATCCTAGGTCATAGAGCAAGGTTCTATTGCCTTTCCCCAATCCACCTGTCTCCCACCCTTTTTTCCTCACTCCGTTTTCTTACAGAAACTCTCATGTCTGTCTTTCACAGTTACTGATAGGCAGGCAGCTCAGCAGAATGGTCACGGGGGCAGTCCCCAAATATGTCCAGATGTGGATCCCAGAGCTCATGGGGAGACTGCATGTCTTGTTTCCTTGGAGTTGAATGGAGCCTTGTGACTTGTCCTGGGCTACGAGTGGTCACAGAAAGTGATGTCCACCACTTCTGAGAGGAAGCATTTAATTGACTGTTAGAGACCCTCTGGACTGCTTTGACTAATGAGCAGCAGTTTTGTTGTTGTTGTTGTTGTTGTTTCTGAGATAGAGTTTAGCTGTCGCCCAAGCTGGTGTGCAGTGGCACGATCTCAGCTCACTGCAACCTCCACCTCCCAGGTTCAAGTGATTCTTCTACCTCAGCCTCCCAAGCAGCTGGGACTACAGGCGTGCGCCACCATGCCTGGCTAATTCTTGTATTTTTAGTAGAAATGGGGTTTCGCTATATTGGCCAGGCTGGTCTCGAACTCCTGACCTCATGGTGTACCCACCTCAGCCTCCCAAAGTGCTGGGATTGCAGGCGTGAGCCAATGCACCCAGCAGTGAGTTTTTAAGACAGTGGGTGATCCTCTTTTGGGCATGTGGCATGAGGAAAACATAAGTCTCTATTGCTATAAATTACTGATATCAGGGTAGAATATTTGTGACTGCTGTATAATCTAACCTGACCTGACCTATCAGTGGTCCAGAGGATGGAGTCAGACCTGTGGCACTTAAATCCCTCCTCTGTGTTTATCTGCGGACTTTGAGCAAGTCATTTAACCTCTTGTGCTTTTTTTTTTTTGCAATTTCCTTACCATTATTTATTTACTTATTTTGCATTTTTTTATTATACTTTAAGTTCTAGGGTACATGTGCACAATGTGCAGGTTTGTTACATATGTATACATGTGCCATGTTGGTGTGCTGCACCCATTAACTCGTCATTTACTTTAGGTATATCTCCTAATGCTATCCCTCCCGCCTCCCCGCTCCTTACAACAGGCCCACCCCAGTGTGTGACGTTCCCCGCCCTGTGTCCAAGTGTTCTCGTTGTTCAGTTCCCACCTATGAGTGAGAACATGCGGTGTTTGGTTTTCTGTTCTTGCGATAGTTTGCTGAGAATGATGGTTTCCAGCTGCATCATGTCCCTACAAAGGACACAAACTCATCCTTTTTTGTGGCTGCATAGTATTCCATGGTGTATATGTGCCACATTTTCTTAATCCAGTCTGCAAGTCTTTGCTATTGTGAATAGTGCCACAATAAACATATGTGTGCGTGTATCTTTATAGCAGCATGATTTATAATCCTTTGGATATTTACCCAGTAATGGGATGGCTGGGTTTTGTTTTGAAATAGCAGGAGCTAGATTATAAATTATTGTGAAGATTAAACAAGCCCACACACATAAAGGTTTTAGAACAATGCTTGGCACACAGGAAGCTATGATGATAACTATTCTAGGAAGGTGTCTTCCTCTCAGGGCTTCCTATTAGACAATTCCTGGGACAGGAGTCTCAGTCTTTACTCAAAGGTAGCTTGTCAAAATAGTCTCCTAAAGTTTACTAGCCTCTACCTAGGAGTGCTGGCAATATAATGATTTGAAATAACAACCAGTGAGTTTTCTCCTGTATTTATTATTATTCTTTCACCTTCCTTCCACTTGGGCAGCTACACTCTCTGGCATTAAGTTGCCTCACATAAGTGTTGTTACAGCCCAAAGTAGAGAAAAGACTTTTGAAACTCAAAAGTCTGTCATGTAAAGACACTTACCCGAGAAGACGCTCTGGCATGCATGGTTACGGTACACCGGACGGCATCAGTTGTTTGACTGAACATCTGATTCACTGGTGTCCACACAAAACCACGGTTCAGCATTTTGAGAAAACGTGGTGAATCAGAGCAAACTTTCTGGCTAAAGAAACAAATTCTCCATTTGAAAGGACTTGGGAAGAGCTTGAGGGTGAATGAGGAGAGTGTAGGTGTTTACCCAACCAAGAAAGGAGTCCCAAACCCTGCCTTCTCCCTCCTCTTGGCACAATGTAGGTAGGTTTGTGGAGCCTGACAGCACATGGAACCTCTGTCTCATATTCTAGATAGAGGCCAGGGACGAATCCCCATGTAGCACATCTTGAAAAATGTGCCTGAGCAAGCATCATGGTGTCTTCCACACTGAACATGGTATAGTGGCAGCAGAGGTGCCCAGATATAGAAGTGGTCCTACCATCTCGTGGAACTTCCTGAGTGAAAATAATTCTCATGCGTCAAGAAAGTAGAGACTTAGAAAGGAGAACCACTGGACTTTAAGATGAGCACAAGGAAAAACAATCACACCAATTAGATAATCAGACAAGGGTAGTCGACCTGGGAATTCTACCATGATGAGATGACCAGACACACACACACACACACACAAACACACACACACACTTCTGCACTATATTAATATCATGTATCTGAGATACAACTCAATCCAAAATTAAGTGTGGGAAAAGATTGCATTTACTGATATTTTCTCAAGCATTCTGGGCAATAAAAACTCAAAAGACAACCTGAGTCGTATAGTCATACATAAACATAGACGTTTCCATTCTGCCAGAGCTGAGTTCAAGGACGGAAACTCATACCTACTACAAAAAAAAAAAAAAATGCTAGGAGCAGCTATTCAAAGAATAACATTTTCTTCATCACACTACACATACATCAAATTAACACATGGCTTATGGAACAAGAAAGGTTACGAAAATAACCTTCAACATGACAGCTAAATGAAATACTGCTTAAGACTGGTAATGGCAAAAGACAGTTATATAAATTTTGTTCAGTCGGTGTATCCAGAAATAGCTCAGAGCTTGAAACTAATACTGGATAAATGTCATTGGCTGGGGAGTTAGTTTGTAGCAGGGAAGGCCTGGACTCAACATTTTGCATCCCCTGTTTTGCCTCATTCTCACAGACCTACAAGACAGCAAATTCTATTTATGCAAATGTTTAATGGGCCTCTGATGGAAGGGTCAACCTGGAAGAATGTGCTGAAGTCTTGGGTATATTTGCTGGATGGAGTATAAGTTTTCATAACCTTAATGTTATATTGTAACTAAAAATGTGGCTGACAGAAGGAAGGAGGAGGCCAGATGGGAAAAAAGGAAGAGTGCTAAGATATGGAAAACTCAGGCATCCTCACTCCCTAGAGTGGCACATCAGCGTGTTGCTGAAAGGCAAAGGAACAAGTAATGGGGACGTTAGCACCTTCTGTGGACTTACGAAAGTGGTAACAAGAACTAAAAGCAGTCCTCTCACTCCCTGAAGGAGAGGCGCCATGTGAATTCAAACAAACAAACAAACAAAAACCTCATCTGTCCTAGCGGCAATCCCACAGGTATTGCCTAACATTGATAAATGCTGTCATTATGATATTCTGGAAGATAATACCAGAAAATTAAAGACCAAAATTATTAAAAGAGCCTTTTTTGGTAGAGAAGAGTAGGAGGAAGACTGATCTTTTTCACCATGAATTTGTCTGTAATATGTGATTTGTGTCATGATAACACATCAAGGATACATTTTATATAGGCATAAAGGCGCTTTCTTGCAAGGATACTACCCAAATTGAACATGATACATGTTTTCGGAAGATTATGATCTGCTTTATTCAGAAATACTATATATTACACAATTCCAAAGGAATATTCCAAAATATGCCAAACCTCTCTCAACCTCTTTTTTCCCCCACCCTTCCAATGAGTTAGTTTGGATTTTGAAATATATTGGCATGTGGCCAGAAGCCTGGTGATTTCACCTGGGAAATACATTCTCTATCACTTCACTGTTCTGATACCACACTACACTTGAGAGGATGACCAACGGCCCATCCTAAATAGACAAGACAAAGGTCTCGGCCCCAGGGTGATGAGTCTGCCTTTCCCCGGGGTTGCTGTGGCTCTCGGAAGGCAGCAGAGACTGATGGGTGGACAGTCATATGCTGCGAGGTTGGTCACTGGCCTCACTGGTCCCAGGACTCACTCACATAATCAGGTGAGGATGACAATGGCTTATTCCCACGGACTCTGGGTCTAAGGAGAAAGACGGCTTTGCCGATTGTGAGTGCGTAGGACGTCTCCGGAGATTAGAGGTCTTACAAATAGCAGTCTTTGCTCCAAGTCCCTGTGAAATGTGGGAGTGTGGGTGGGTCACCATAGTTTGACGCTTGAGGAGTGGGATAATGAGGGAACCTGCAGGATTTCCATAAGACCAAGACCATTTCCTTAGCAAGAATTATGCACGGCTAGGCGGTCTTCTGATTTTACTCCCAGTCTTCTGATGTTCTTTACAGAGGGCGGGCATGGTTGAAGTTGTTCAGGCTGGTTGATTCCATGTTACAGAAACTCAGGTTTTACTTTTTGTATGACTCTGAACTAGTTGAACTGGCCATTGTTCTGTCTCACTCTGATTGGGGAAGAGAGTTTTTTTTTTTTTTTTTTTTTTTTTTTTTAATGCAGAGTCTCGCTCTGTCACTCAGGCTGGAGTGCAGTGGCATGATCTTGGCTCACTGCAATTTCTGCCTCCCAGGTTCAAGTGATTCTTCTACCTTAGCTTGCTGAGTAGCTGGGGACTACAGGCATGTACCACGCCCAGCATATTTTTGTATTTTTAGCAGAGATGGGGTTTCACCGTGTAGGCCAGGCTGGCATCGAACTCCTGGCCTTAAATTATCTGCCCGCCTCGGCCTCTCAGAGTGCTGAGATTACAGGCATGAGCCACCGCTCCCGGCCCAAAAACTTTGTATTTTTCTTTCTGATCTCCTTAGACTCATCTTGTGGCCCTGGGTGGGTAATAAGCTATAAAGTTTTCTCAGCAATTTAAACTTTTCTTTTTCATTTTGAAAGAGGTAAAGTATACAGCATGAACAAGTGAAGAGATGTTATCTGTAGCTACAATAAGTATTTCCTGAGGAGGTGAGTGATGAGTTTTGCTTTGAGCAGAACCTGGAGGAAACTGTGGTGGTAAGCACCTCACCTCTGTATACTTGGGTGTTTTGTGAGTCAAATTGCCCAATTTGCATAATAGCAAACAAACAAAAATATCTTTGGGTGTTGTGCAAAAATACAATGCTAGAGCCCAATATAGCTAAGTCTTAGACTAGTTCTTTACATCGAAGGTGGGCCCTGTACTGATACTGCTTTTTGAACATTTGGAACCCACTGATCGATAAGCAGAATATCATGTGGGTGGGCGTGGATAGAACTCAAACCCACAGTTCCCGTGAGAGGAAGCATGACCAGGAACAAAGCAGAATTTAACCATGCAAAATTAAACAGGTAAGGATGACTTTATTCATGGCTGTTACAACAGGACAGAGAGGTCAGAACTCAGACTGAGCCCAACTCCGGGAAGCAAAGACTCCGGGAAGCAAAGGGCAGGAGGGTTTTTAAAAGCAGGGATTGGAGGAATCTTAGGCTATCTGTTTTTGCTAAATGCCTTACCCACACGGAAAGCACATTTTCTCATGTCTTCATGACAGGAGGGAACACTACAGCTTAGAGGAAGGCCCTCATCCAAGTTAGTCGCCTACCCTCCAACAGAGACGGCCAATGGGGCTCTTTCTTCCTTGCTGACTACGTTTCAAAGGAATGGCTCCCAGGTCCCAGCTCCCAATGTGTAAAACTGAAAATAAATGTCAAAAAAGAGATACACATTTCAAAGGAGCAGCAAAGTAACGTAAAATGCTAAGTAAATGCTCTGAGGGAGGGGCGGGACCTCTGTGGTTGAGTTCTGTCAGGTCAGGTGAGAGGGAGGTCAGAGGACTGTGGGCTGGGGAACCTAACTGCAGTTTAGCCAAGCAGAGGGGACGCTAAGGCTGTCTTGGTCACTGCGTCACTAGGTTCATTAATGTCCTGTCCATCAGTTAGAGATGTCAACACCATCCTGGAGAGTTGTGAGGATCACAGGAAAGTGATTCATTCAAAGGCATTTACTGAGCACCTGTTGTGTACCAAGCATTGTGTGAGGAGCCAGAAACACAAGAGGTGAGGAACATGCTCCCAGGGTGCTTTTTTAGTACTAGGAGGCAGTTGTCCATGACAATGGGCTTCACCTGCACCCAAGGCGAAGCCATCATGAGGGGGCTTGATCCAGAGAGAGTGGGCACTGGGGGGACCTGGACCAGGGGCAGGGAAGGCATCCCTGAGACTGCAGCCCCCGTACCTGGTGCGATGGATTTGGAGCCTGAGTTAGAATCAACCAGGTGGGGAAGGAGGCCCAATGAATGAAGAGTTGGTTTTGCAGAAGCCTCGGGCAGGAGAGGGACAATATCACCCTGGCTTATTCTTTTCTTCCATAATCAGGTTTCATTTCATTGTATTGATAGAAAAACAAAATCTATAAAATTTCGAACTCAATAAATTTTCAATATCGACGTTTAAAGAAGTGTTGTAGCGCCAGTATGACAAAGGTGTCAATGTCAAAAATCCGCTTAAATATGATTGGAAGATACAAGAAGAGCCACAGGGCCAAACATAAAAGAGGGCTCAAAACAACAAAAGGACGGGGCATGTCAAAGACACAGGGGGCAACCCGAAAAAGCTCTCGAGGACTAAAGTGGAAACAATTGGAGGAACCAAACATAAAGTAAAAGGATCTATTAGTCCCCACTGATACAAATAAATGACTGAAAAGATAAATGGGAAGAACAGACAAATCTCCTTTAAGCAAGAATTACAAAAACTTTATGTAGCTACTCTCCTTTCTGTGGGAGGTGGAGTTTAATTCTCACCATCCCTCCCCTGAACGAGGGTTGGATTTAGTGATTTGCTTTCAAAAGATAGAGCTGGAAAAGTGTAAAGAGAATAATGTTAGAATGAAGAAATACGGTGAACACGACCCTGAGCAGGTGATCAAGATTAACATCAACAATGACAAGTCGTATTGACAATATGTGGCCTTCACAGGATATGGTGAGAAAGGCACTTTATGTCTGTGATCTTCCTCCAAAAACGCATAACCTCAGTCTAATCATGAGAAAAAAAATCAGACACACCCAAATTGAGAATATTCTATAAAATATTAGTAATCCTGGCCAATACTCCTCAAACCTCTCTTAACGTAATGGCCAACAAAGCAAGTCTGAGAAGCCGCCGTGAGCAGGCAGAGATGAAGGAGGCATGATGAGTAAATTCAATGTGATATTCGGGTTTGGATCCTGAAATGAGATCAGCAGTAAAAAAGCTGGTGAGATACATACAAAAATCACCTGGGTGTGGTGGCCCACACCTGTAGTCCTAACTACTCGGGAGGCTGAGGTGGGACAATTGCTTGACTGAGCCAAGACCACACCATTGCACTCCAGCCTGGGTGATAGGGTGAGACTCCGTCTCAAAAAAAAAAAAAAAAAAAAAATTGCTGGTGAAATACAAATGAAGTGCAGGGTTTATTGAACAGTAACACGCCCAAGTTTACCTTCTTAGTTTTGATAAATGTACTATGGGACCTGATAGAGTGAAAACCTGATTCTAATTAGAAATACAAAATTCTCTCCTAACTAGGAAGGGTCCAGTAAACTTGACAGATTTTGCTTTTTCTGGGTGGGATGTATTCTTAGGAGCCAGCACAGAATTGCTCAGAGCATTGATGGAGAAATGGATGTTCCACTCCTTGGCCTTCTTAACCTTTCCAAATTAGTCTTTGAATAAACTTTGAGCAAACATTTAAAGAAAATCAGTGAAGAGGTGCATGTGTCTCCTTCCAGGACAATCCATGTGCGTGAAGTCCTCCCGGACTGGGCAGGAGGTGTTATTATCCCTATTTAATGTATGAGGAATCTGGGGCTCGCAGTGGGAACGTGTTTTACTCTAAGTTTTGGATCTGTTGGACTAAGGCCAGCATTCTAAGATCACAGTGCTGCTTTTTCTGCAATGTCCACTGTTTGAGCTCATCTACTTGGTGCTTGGTTTGACCTTTGGTTCAATGAATTAATGTCTAAATGGGAGCATCAGATGGTGAAACACAGGCCTCCTCCTCAATCAAGGGCCCCGGAAACACCCTACCCTGCAATCTCCTTTCCAACGCTTTCTTGGAATATCCTCAAATTTGGTCACTCAGTTGACTTTGCTGGAAAGAACAAATATCTCTTGGGAATACAGACACGTATCAGTCATTTATACCTCGACTTCGGTAGTTTGATCAGCTTTGTACACCTTGATGAGAGACTGACAGAGAACGTGGCTTTCTCTGAGTGGAAAAGGTAGAAGCAGGTCATGGTGAGATAATTCCAGGGTCTGGAGTTGAGGGGTGGGTGGGCATTGATGAAGAGATCTTTCGAGTGTAAGATAAGAAGACAGGGTAAGCTGGAAGGAAGAAGTTTAGGAGACTAGATGGAAGTGAAGAAATAGAGGGTGAATGACATCTTTTTTAAGCCATTCTACACAAAGGCTGCTGGGTTAATCTTACACAGATAAAGTAACAAAGGAAAGTGATCATCTGACCACAGGAGTGAGAAGCAGGGCCCAGCCCAGATGGGGTTAGGTAAACAGAGCAGAGGCTGGGCTGAGACCACACGTGAAACATCACACCTGGTTGCTCTGGTAACCGGCATGTCCCTATTCTCAGGATGATAATGTTATGATGAGGAAGGAGGAGTATTCAGAAGTAACAGTGATCAGGGGTCATGGCGGCACGTAGTCTGTGAGCTGTTTTTTAGGGACAGTCTGCAGGGGAGTTTCAGAGTAGTCTTCAGGGATGATGAAAATGAAAGGATCCACTACAGCCTCACATTGCCTTATGGCTTCTTGGGGCTGTCAGCTGCTCATCAGGGCCCTAGTCCAGTGAGGGTGAGCCAGGTGCCTGTGACTTCACACTCCTTGCCCCATCCTACCTGTGCCTCTGTGTGAGTAGAGGCCTTTGGTTCCAAGTAATGACATTTAGTGAGGGCATCTGAATCATGGAAGGCGAACCTTTCTTGATGGGTACTAAATAATATAATGGAAAAGTTTTTAATTATACCATTAATTGCCTAGTTGTTTAATTGTTTGGCTTCCCAATGGAGTCAGTGTGGAATTTTATTGCCTGTACTTTGCATTAGATAATAAAGGGAGAGGAGCCTTTAATAACCACATTAGATTAAGTTAAAACGGATTGATTTTCCCATATATATTAGTTTCTGTTAATGAAAGACAGAAGGTCTACACTCAAGAGGTGATTACCTTTCCACAGCTGAGCTCCAGGGAGCTGAGAATCTGCTTAAATTGACTTAGCAGGGCTCAGGAAATGACCTTCTGAAGTCCAAATCTAACATACCACCTAGTTTTGTATGAGCTATGAATTAAGAATTACTTTTATATTATTAAATGTTTAAATTAAATTGAAACAAGATATTATTTTGTAATGCATGCAAATAACTTAAAATGGAAATTTCAGTGTCTCTAAATAAAGTTTTATTAGAACCAAGCCATCTTCATTTATTTGCATATTGTCTGTGGCTACTTTCACTTTATGAGAGAATCTAATAACCTTATAACAGAAACACTGAGCATGATGTTATGTTTAGGTGCAACAGAGACCTAAAATATTTACTATATAACTCTTTACAGAAAATGTTTGCCAACTTCTGGATTAGAGAAACAGCTTTTAAAATCTCACTTTCTTTCATTTTGAGGAACGATTTCCACATGTCTTTCATTTATTCATTTTTTTGTGATGCTATAACAGAATACCTGAGACAGCTCATTTATAAAGAATAGAAGTTCATTGGCCCATGGTTCTGGAGGCTGGGAAGTACAAGAGCATAGCAGTGGCATCTGGTGAGGGCCTTCTTACTGCATCATCCCATGGCAGAAGGCCAAGGTCAAATGAGGGCAGAGTGAGAGGGCGCAAGAGAGGGACAAACTTACATTAGTAGAAACCCACTCCTGAGCTAGGACATTAATCCACTTATGAGAGTAGAGGGATCGTAACCTATGAAAGACCGCTCCTCTCAATACTATTGCATTGGGGATTAACTTTCCAACACATAAACTTTGGTGGCCACATGCAAACCCTAGCAGATTCATTAAACAAAAAGTAAAGTACACCTGTGTGTACCCCCCCCCCCCCCCCGCCGACATTGTACTCATTGTGGCATCCAGAGTAGATAATCCTCCACTCTGACAGTGAGAGCATTATAGTCTGGAGTCAGAAGAATGTGTAACCAAGGGTATAACCTTTGCTTTTTCTTCATTTTTGTTGAAATTCTCCTCTTAGCGCACACACTCAGATAGGCAGCCATACCAGCAGTTAAAGCCCATAGCTGGGTCCCCTCATGAGCCCAGCACATATGTGGACGAAAAGTGAATAACACAGCCCCTGTTCCTGTGGAACTGTAGTCAGCTGGGCGGCCCAGTGCTGTAAAATAGAAAGTTAAGTGAACGAGATAGCATTAAATAACCTGGGGTTTACAGAAAAGTGTTAAAAGACTTTAAATTACACTTGAGCCATTAAGTGCTCCCAAGGTTGGAGTCATTAGAGGGTTAGGAAATGCTTGCAGTTTCACGATGCTACGATGTTCTCTTAGTTCACTCTTCTCCTTATGCCTGGATGGAAGGTCCTTGCTTCTTTGCTTAGATTATTTCTGCCTATTACAGGCATCATGTGCCCTGTGAATTTCCCTCTGACGAATGCAATTGCAATAAGCCTCTTCTCCAGGTTCTCATAGCTTGGAGCTGTGACCCACATATCACTTGATTAGATCTGGCTCTTTTCTACACTTTTCCTGTGATTGACTCTGAGTTGTTTGAGTAAGAGGATGATGTTCTGTCCCTCTCCGCATTTCCAGGGCTTAGTACAGTTCCTGTAACATAGCAAGTGATTAATGTTTTTGAAGAGTATATGTGAGAAGGGGTCACACATCCAGAGGACTTCAGGGACCGGTCATGTAATATATTTAGAGAACAGTGAGTGGTGAGGACTGTGGGTGGACGGCCCCATCTGAAAGGGCACTGGCTCCCCAGCTGATTCCTTCCATGGAGGCAGGTGGGGCCAGTAGGATCAGAGTTTCTGATTTTTCAATAGAAGTCAAAAATTTGTGCTGGAAATACTTCCGAATTTAAATTGGACTCTTAAGCAAGTTGACTTTTAGCAAAAGACAGGGGCCAGAATAAGTTCATGTTAACATTTCAGCAGGAGTACAACCCGAAGAGTGGCATCAGAGGGACTCTTAAATGTCAAATGAACCATTTAATCCAATCCAGTTGCTGTCTGTTTAATCCAACAGTACTTTTTCTGTGGTCACTCCCTGGCCTGGTTTCAGACAGCTGAACAAGACTCGGAAGGATGTCACATACAAAATACCCAGTGAGCTGACTGGGCTGCAGTTAAAGAAGCACCTGAAATATTTCTAAAATAAAGAAAATGCTAATGGCCCTTTTGACTGGTGGCAGTTGACTCCTGTCATTTGTCTTCATGGGCTCATGAAAAGGGGATTTCACTTTAAGCCACATTCTTGACTGCTGTTGCCCTCATCCATCTGCAGAGATATTAAAGTCCCAGCTACGCTGAATTTCTAAAGGCTGGGATGGGCGTTCGGTTTAACGGTGTGACACCAACCAAGGAAAACAAGGCCATAAAATAAAAAAGAGATTGTGCTTCCCTAACTCATATCTTGGGGGTCAAGAATAAATGGATGAGAAAAGAAGAAGGAGCAGTTAGAATCATATGGAGCTGAGCTTTGTCTTTCCTGACTTGATGAAACTGTTTTGCAGCTGGTAACAAACTGAGCAAGTGCTCTTCAGTCTATTTGAATGAGAACCTTTCCTCTGCCTGAAACCAAAGAGTAATAACAGTAAAATAGCAAACACAGCGTTATTAGGGGCCTGATACTGTTACAGGTGTTTCCATTTGTCAACTCATTTAATCCTCACAGTGACCCCAGGCAAGAGAAAACACTGTGACCATCCTCATTTTCCAGATGGAGAAACTGATCCAGATAGGCCAAGTCACTTGCTCAACATCACCCAGCCAGTGGGTACCCAGTCCCACCTCACTACTACCTCCTGAGGGCCGTGGTTTTCCACTGCAGCACAGAGAGAGACCTGTGTCTTCAGGGGCAGCACTGAGTGTCAACATAATTTCCCCTCCATCTCTCTAATCTGTGTGTTCAAATAAAAGGTTCATGTAGGTTCTAGGTAAACATACTTATTTCCATTGCTTTACTTCACTTTCTTCAGAAATACCATTAAAATATAGGAAAGTCATTTTATTTTAAAAGTGGGAGATGACATAAACCCACAAGAACAAAGCAAAGGGAGAGACAATGGCAGTGATAGAATTTGAGGGTTGCAAAATGGATTAAATAGTTGCTGACTTAGCCAACCAAAGACAGGTTAACCCAGCACTGGGGGCAACCAAAACTGAGTTAAGTTCATTGTGCAGAGAACCGAAAAATCTCAGGTGTAGGGGGAACCATGACCAACTCAAAATGGAGGCATGAGTGTGGCAGATTCCCTAAGAGTCTCTAGAACCTCTGGATACCATCCCCCTACCAGCCTGGATGCTGCCCTTGTCACTTCTGGAGGTCAGCTGCAGAATGCAGGCAGCCAGGCTCACCAGCTCCCTCTGTGCCCTCCCTCCAGGCTGGAGTCTCTGTGGAGACAGAGGAGCCTGGGTGGAAATAACAAACAGGAAGTAGTGAATACTGACGGTGACCCTGAAATGAGCCAGCCCAGCCACATCACCCTCCAGAAACGTCCCCCACTTGTCAGGCCCTGCTATTGGACCCGGAGTTTCAGGGAGGCTTTTCAGTTTCTCACCTTTTTTTGTTGTTGTTGAGACGGAGTCTCGCTCTGTTGCCCAGGCTGGAGTGCAGTGGTGCAATCTTGGCTCACTGCAGCCTCTGCCTCCTGGGTTCACGCCATTCTCCTGCCTCAGCCTCCCAAGTAGCTGGGACTACAGGCGCCTGCCACCATGCCTGGCTAATTTTGTTGTTGTTGTTGTTGTTGTTGTATTTTTAGTAGAGATAGGGTTTCACCGTGTTAGCCAGGATGGTCTCGATCTCCAGACCTCATGATCCGCTCGCCTCAGCCTCCCAAAGTGCTGGGATTAAAGGTGTGAGCCACTGTGCCCGGCCGGTTTCTCACCTTTAAATGTGAACAGTCAGCAAAGGGCTCCTGAACACTGGAGGAAAACCTCTAACAGGAAAGACAAAGATGGGAAGAAAAAAAATACAACAAAACAAAAACAACCTGGAGGAAAAAATACCCAGCAGAGTCAAGAGAGAGACAAGAAATTAGCCAGGTGTGGTAGGTGCGAGGATTGATTGATCGAGGTTGCAGTGAGATGGCACCACTGCACTCCAGCCTGGGCAACAAAATGAGACCATATCTGAGAGAGAGAGAGAGTCAAAAAATCCTTCCTTTCTTTTTTTAAAGATGTGAGGGTCTTAGAATCTCATTGGGGAGCTTTAAAAAAATATTGTCAGTGGATCTCGTGCCAGATTATTTCAGTTGGAATCTCACTGGGGTAGGGGCTGGACCTTGGTCTGTTTTTCCAGCTGTCCACTTGATTCTAATGTGCAGCCAGAGTTGGAAATCACTGGTCCAGTGCTTTCAAAGTTTCTCAACCCAACCTTTTATTCCCTAAAACCTGAGCTGTAAACTCATTTCCATATGAAACTGCAGCTCCGTATGTCAATGTGGCTGCTCGGCTTGTATCTCCCTCATAGGCCTTTTGTGAAGATGAAAAATGTGTGTCAGCTGTAATTATTATCATCTTATTTACACAAATGTTTGCACTTATTTATTTCACTGGTGTCTTTTCTACCTATTACTAGATATCTATCTCTAGAACAGAGTTTACAATCATCTCAAGTACAAGGCAGGGATGATGATAACAACCTTTTACTTTGAGTAGAAATTATTTTATCTACAGAAAATACAGCTTGTACTGATGCCTCATAGAGTTCCACTGTCCCTCGTCCTCATCAGGGTAGACTAACCCCACCCCCGCTGGTCTAGGACATTCCAGGATATGCAACAAGCCCTTTACCTCTCCTCACCTCAGTTTTCTCATCTGTTAAATGGGAGTGTCCACTTCGCAGGCTGTGTGTGTGTGTGTGTGAGTGTACTTTTAGGTAATGTAGATAAAATACTTTCTACTCTAAGTAAAAGGTCATTAGCATCATCCCTGCCTTGTCCTTGGGATGATTATAAGCTGTTCTAGAGACAGCTTTTCAACAATAGTTAGAAAGGACACCAGTAAAATGAATAAATGCAAATGCTTGTGCAAATATGGTGATAATGATTATAGCTGACAGTTATATTTAATCTTCATAAAGGGTCTATGAAGGAGAAACATAATTATCATATCCATATTTCAGGTGGGGAAACTGAGGTATTCAGCAGTAAGTGACTTCCCCCAGATCACACAACTTGGAGCTGTTGGAGATGGGATTAACCCTGGCCAAGTTTGGCATCCGAATCTGCTCTTGCAGTCACCATATTTCTCAGTCGTGACAAACCGCGTCTCCAGAAGCACAGTGCTTAGATTCACACGTGGGAAGCCTAAGTCCCTGCGGTAGGTGGGATTTGGGCCCCAGGGATCTTCTCCCAGCTGCCTTTATGCCTGAGGATATGTCTGTCACATGGCATTGAACTGACCTGAAAATAAAGAGATTATCTTGGATGATCCAGGATAGCGGATCAGAAGAGGAGAGTGAATCAGAAGAGTCCTAGAGACGCAGCAGAAGGGGCAGGAGCGATTTGGAGGGTGAGAGGGACTTGACTTGGCATTGCTGGATTTGAATATGGAAGAAGGAGCCATGAGCTGAGGAGTGTTGATGGCCTCCAGAAGCTGCAAATGGCCCTCAGCCGGCCGGGCGCGGTGGCTCACGCCTGTAATCCCAGCATTTTGGGAGGCCAAGGCGGGTGGATCACGAGGTCGGGAGATCTAGACAGTCTGTTCTAAAAAATACAAAAAATTAGCCTGGCGTAGTGGCAGGGGCCTGTAGTCCCAGCTACTTGGGAGGCTGAGGCAGGAGAATCGCTTGAACTCGGGAGGCAGAGGTTGCAGTGAGCCGAGATCGCGCCACTGCACTCCAGCCTGGGCGACGGTGTGAGACTCTGTGTCAAAAAAAAAAAAAAAAAAAAAAAGGCCCTCAGCCGACAGCCAGCGGGGAAGGGGGGACCTCAGTTCTCCAGTGAAAGAAGCTGAATTCTGCCAGCAACCCGAATGAGCAAGGAAGTATCTTACCCTGGAGCCTCTGGAGAGAAGCACCACCCTTCAGATGCCTTGATTTTAGCCCAGTGAAGCCTATCCTGGAATTCCGACCTATGAAAGTGTGAGAGAATAAATCAGTACTGTTTTAAGGTGCTGGTGGTGGCAATTCGTTATAGCATCTCGTCCATCCTTACAACATGCTTGGGGGTGGGGATGGAATCGTTACTGTTGGTCTTTCCTGCATATCATAGATGAGGAGATTAAGGACCCCAGACGTTAGAAACTTCCACCAGACACCCCCATGAGACATCCAGGTCTGGTGGGCTCCAGCTTCTGGGAGTCCGTCACCAAACCCAGAAACACACGAAATGACCCACCTGCTCAGGCAGGTGGTGTGAGAATTACATGGGCTTATGTGAAAGTTTCTTATAAATGACAAAACACGACTCAAGTAGGAGTTTGGCATTAATTTAAAAAAACAAACCTGTGGGTTTAATCAACCCATTGTCACCATCTAACAGAAACTAAAAGCACATTTTAGGTTTTTTTTCACATTTGACTAATTTTTTCTGATCAAATTACCATTTTGACATTCTCCATTTACTCAGCCAGCAGGTGTTCGGTAATTACAAATACCACGCTTTCTGCTTGACACAGTATGTACCGAATTGGATCAGAAATGACTCCTTACCTTAAGGAGTTCCTAACTCCTGGGTGAGAGTCAGAGAACTGGGACTATCACCCTCATCCTGTACGTGGGTGGTAAGAAATGGGACAAGAAGCGTCTTCAGCCAAGTTTGCAGTTCTTGAAAGAATCCTGTCTGAGTGTGAGGCTGCAGGACAGAGAGAAGGGGCAAGGAGAAACCAAGAAAGAGCTGGGGTCATACCCCAGCCCTCGCCCAATTTCTCTCTGACATATGGTTTCAGGAGCCCATGACTTTCTCTTTGGTCTGAACCTTTTTTTTTGGGCTTCTGTCACTTGCAACCAAAAGAGACATCTGTTGAACTCAAAGGATGAGAGAAGAGTAGCTGGGAAGAGAAGGAAAATGTCATTCCAGACAGGAGGAAGAATGCACACAAAGAGACCTGTGATCCTGCAAGAACCCAGCATTGCTGGGAAGAACAAGAGTGTGGTCCTTGTAGGAAGCTCACTCATCCTCCACAAGCCCCACCCAGACAGGCAGGGAGGGAGGGGCTGAGAGTCTGTGAACAGAGACTTCAAGTTCCATTTGGTGCTAGATGCAGAACTCTGTGTCTCCTTAGCTGCAGTCTGCCACAGGAACACATTGGATAACACTGTGTCCTCTAGAAAGAGACACCAGTGGGCTCAGGCTCACAGGCTGTCCCTCCAGGGGAGAAGGGGAACAGCAGCAGGTCAGCCTGTCCTGGAGAAAGATGCTCTGCTCTGGGCCAGTGGTTGAAAGTCTGACGTGAATGTAAACTGGTATGTGAGTCCTAAACACAGCCTGCAAAGTGGATGAATTTTGAGAAACTTAAACATACAAGAGAGAAAATGTTTATTTTCTTGACTAGACTAAGGAATGCCCAGATCGTGGGTGGAGCATTATTTCTGGGGGTGTTTTTGGAAGAGATTGACATTGGAATCAGTAGACTGAGTAAAGATCCCTTGAGGGCTTGACTAGAGCAACATGATGGCGGGTGAAATCTGCCTCTCTTTGTTCTTGAGCTCAAGCATCCATCTTCTCCTGCCTTTGGACGTTGGAGCTCCTAGTTCTTGGCTCTTTGGACTCTGGGACTTATACCAGCCACCACTGCCAGCTCCCTTCCCCACTCCATAATAAACAATTCAAACATTACCTTCCACCTTTTTAGCTATTTCATGTGAAGGAATCTTAGATGTGGTCAGAGAAAACAAAGTCACAAAGAAAATGAAGTTACAAAGAAAAAGAAGTATGCACCACACACACACACACACACACACACACACACACACACACACACACACGCATGGGAATTGCACTGGCTCTGGAAACCTTAGGAATCATGCTATCTGCCCATCGACAACCCAAAGGGTGTAATGCCCTGAGGGCATCTCTGCTACAAATGCTGACCGTTCCATGAGATGAATCTTGTTAGGCACCGCAGACTTGATTTGGGAATACCTCCTGCCTTCCTTCTTTCCTGGCAAAGAAAATTACCAGGGACTGAGCCGGAGAAGAATATTAGTGTTAATAAGAGCAGTTTATTCCATTGCCATCTGCTGATTTTTAATAAGGGGGCTGCCTAATGACAATGATTTTCTTTGGCCAGGTGGAGAAATGTCCCCAAAGAAGGAGCACAGTTGTCACAGAGAGGACTTGAGACTCAGACCAGGGGTGTATATTTGCTGGCTTTTCTGATACAATGTTTTTAGCCCCAGGGGAACATATTTCCAGCAGAAGTTATGGCTGGGGGTGGCTGATATCTGCTGTCTCTGCCCACCCAGTATCATTCCCTCTGTCTCTGCAGTTGATAACCCCCAGGTTCCTCAAGAAGATTGCAGTCAGGCAGAGGACGGTGTCTCATCTGAAGGGGATGGGACTGAAGCTACTCAGGGAATGGGATCCCAGTAGCACCTCAGCCTTGATTTTCCAAAATAGAGATTTTGAAATTGAAGCCAGAACATAGGAACACAGAGCCACGAGTTCATGAGAGGGAGGAAAAGAGGGAGAAAGGGAGATTTCAATCTTTATTTGAATCTCTTGATCAAGCGGCACTTAAAACCAATACACAAAACTTTTCATTCGTGTGAGCCAATTGATACATTTATTTTCTTTTTGTTTTAGCTGGTTTGGGTTGAGTTCTGTCACTACCAATACAGGGCAGATCGAAATAGCAAAATCGACACCAAACTCACTACTACAAGAGGCACAAAGTATTAGGTAAATTGATGATGGAGAATTCGCTGCACCTGGGCTAAGCAGGGATAGGCAGTCTCCACGGAGGAGGTGGCATTTGACCAAGAAGGGGCATGAGAGTAAAGAGAAGAGAGGCATCCATGGAGAGTGGATAGTAGGAACTGAAACAGGATGGTGAGGTAGTGCTGCTTTGTCGGTGTCTATACCTCTTGTTCTGCCTAGGACAGTCGGATATATGCCAGTTGTCCTAAGACTGTATCAGTGGGCCCTGTTTACTCTCCATGGTGTCCTGGTTTGGTTGATAAGTTACATAATCACTCTGCCTAGGGAACTTGAAAGATCCCAAGTTCTTTCTTGATACCCTAACCATGCAGTCACCAGTGCTCGGGTCCTCAGCCTTATCCAGGTATTCAGGAAAGAAAAATGAGAGAGAGAGAGAGAGCACGAGAGAGAGAGAGAAGAGATGGATTCTTAACGTGGGCCAGGAGTTAGCTCAGTTCGGAAACATTGAGGGAAATCTGCCTTCCAGAGAAGAGCGGGACATGAGGGGCATGTTTTCCATAGAAAGGACGATTCAGTTGTGACTTGTGTGTTTGCCAGAGTGTGCCTTTTTGAGCTAATTACTGTCTGCCGATAAATTACAGGGATTAAAAACAAGAAAAAAATGAACTTAGTTCAAGGACACATGTCAGAAACGGAACAATTAGCATTCTGAAAGGTCTGTTAGTGCAGGAGACTTAGAAAAAATCTTTTCTTATAAACTTCTAGTCATATTAGGTATTTCAAAAACAGGATTAGAAGAATTTGCATGTTGGCTAATGGTAAAATTGTACTTCCTGAATGACGTGTGTCCTGAGAGACCAGGGTCAGAGCTTGGGAGAGTGTCTGGTTTTACAAAATGTAGGCTTTGCTCAGGCTGCTGGTGTGCGTGTGTGTGTGAGTGTCACTATTTTTGTGTGTGTGAAAGTATGTTATCCTGTGCATATGTCACTTCCTTACTAAAAGAATGTTGTACTGTGCTGTGTAAATGTGTAAAAATAGTTTTGCACCTAATGATGACTATTATATTGTAATGTACATGTAGTCCTCGCTTATCCTCCATTTCAGTTACTCATGGTCAGTCACGGTCTGAAAATATTACTATTAAGATATTTTGAGAGAGAAATAGAGATAAACCACATTCAAATAACGTTTATTACAGTATGTTGTTTACATTGTCCTAGTTTATTATGAGTCCTTATTTGTTCATCTGTTTCTGTGCCTAATTTATAAATTAAACTTTGTCATAGGTATGTATGTATAGGAAAAATACATGGCATATAAAGAGCTTGGTACTATCCTGTTGTCAGGCATCTACTGTGGGTCTTGGAGAGTACCACTGTAGTGTGCACTAACAGCGTCCAGAAACTATGTTTCAAGAATTGGGAAATGCTCCTGAGAATTCAGAAATGTTTGCAAATCCTCCACACTCTAGGTAATTGAAATGATTTATTTTTCTTCTTTGAAATCCTGCCCCCTGGGTATTGAAACAGCTCCCTGCTTTCCCATAGCCAGACCACATCCCTCATACACAGACTTCAAACACCTGCAGGGTGGGAGCGCTGCCCAGGGCTGGCCAATCAGTGTGTGCCATCCCAGGGCAAGGGTGATTGGCTCACACGTGGTCATGTGACCTACTGAGCTCCCGCTTTCTCAGCCGGGTCAAGGGGCTAAGGCCTTGGGAAATAAGCACAGCCATAGGCCTGCAGGAGCCCAGGGTTTCCACACACAGACTTCGACCTGCCTTTTGCAGCTCAATGCTGTAAAGCCAAGCTTATCAGACTTGGGTCACAGAAGCCAGTTCCTTATGAAACAGGACGGGAAGCTGTCTTAATTTACTTTAATGTAACTTAATTTAGGAGAGCTAAGTAATTAAACATGAGGCCAAAGTACATAAGAAAGTGGCAGCCTTTTATTGCAAATATGCACTCTGGTCCTCAGGTGTGGGGGGGTGCCAGGGAAGTCGCGCCCGCGCTCTCGGGTGATGTTCCCCGGTCCACGAATGCAGGGGCCAAAGAAATCACACTGGCTCCTGCCGGCAGCTGACTTTTATGCATTGGTACTGGAAGGGGGAGGGTAGTGGGCGGGATAAGGGCATGATAGGGGCGTCTCCATAGGCGTGGCCGGGTAAGTTTCGAGCTCTTCGGATTGACGTCACCTGGCGCATGCTCGGTTGATCTGCATCTTCCCGAGGGTGGGCTGCGTTTTCCCCATCGCAGGAAAGTTGGTGAGAAGAACCCGGAAACAACAGGTACTGCTCCATCTTGTTCACCTTCCTCCATCTTGTCCCTTCTCCCTCACCCAAACAGAAGCCTCAACTCCTGATTAGAGCCCTGTTTTCTCGTGAAGGCTTAATTAATTGCAGCAACTTTTTGGGCACTGATTTTTTTTTCCGTGTAGCTTCAGCACATGAGTTAGCAGCTCCTTCGCAGGCAATGTGTTGCCAAGGGTCTGGGGCAGTCACATAATAGAATCAGTAAATTTGCAGCAGTCTTTTCTGGTCTGAAAGTGGCAGCCCAGAGGTGCTCCTGTTGGATGCACATTCATTGAATCTGGAAGAGAGAGGGAGTGCAGTCTGTTGTGTTAAGAGTCTCAGCTTGGGACATCAGCTTGGTTCTCTCAAAAACTGGTGACTGCTGACTGACCCGAGGGAGCTGATGTCCCTGCCACTGACCCTAAACGTGACCTTGTCAAACCGGGAGAGTCTGAGGCTGTTTCTCCCCTTGGGCAATGCAAAGGACCTTGCTTTAGTCAGACTAGAGCCAGCTAGTGTTCCTTTTCTCATATTCTTTTAACGGATTTTGAGTGTGCAACGTGGCGCTGTGTCATACAGAAGATCTCTAGAACCCATTTGTATTGCGTAACTGAAACTTGAACCCTGTTTCCCCTCCCCCGTCTCCGCAGCCCCTGGAAACCACCGCTCTACTCTCTGCTTCGGCGAGTTAATTTTAGATACCTCATGGAAACAGCAGTTATTTCCCTCAGCATATTGTGCTCCAGATTCGTTTCTGTTACTGCACACTGCAGAATTTCCTTCTTTTATAAGGCTGAATAATATTCCGTTGCGTGTATATGCCATATTTTCTTGATCCATTCATCCATTTATGGATATTTTGGTTTTTTTCCCCCAAATATTGGACATTGTGAATAATGCTAAAATGAACATGGGTGTGCAGATATCTTTTTGTGATCCTGATTTCAATTCTTTTTTTTTTTTCTTTCATATACCCAGGAGTAGAGTTGCTGGAATATACAGTAGTTCTCTTTTTAATTTTTTTGAGCAACCTCCATACTTTTCTATAGTGGCTGTACCATTTTACATTTCTTCCAACAGTGTACAAGAGTTCCAATTTCTCCATATCCTTGCCAACACTTACCTTTTATTTTATTTTTATAATAGTCATCCTAGGAAGTGTGAGGTGATATTTCATTGCGGTTTCAATTTGCATTCCCCTGATAATTAGTAATGTTGAACATCTTTTCATATACCTGTTAGCCATTTCTGTGTCTTCTTTGGAAAAACATATAATCAAATACTTGGCCTATATTTTTGTTTTCTTTAAAGACGGAGTCTCACTCTGTTGCCAGTCTGGAGTGCAGTGGCACCATCTTGGCTCACTGCAGCCTTTGCCTCCCGGGTTTAAGCGATTCTTGTGTCTCAGCCTCCTGAGTAGCTGGGATTTCAGGCACACACCACTATGCCTGTTTTTTTTTTTTTTTTTTTTGTATTTTTAGTAGAGACAGAGTTTCACCATGTTGGCCAAGCCGGTCTTGAACTCCTGACCTGAAGTTATCTGCCTGCCTCAGCCTCCCAAAGTGCCAAAATTACAGGCATGAGCCACCGCACCCAGCCCTTGGCCTATTTTTAAATTGAGTTGTTTGTTTTGCTATGGAGTTGTGGGAGTCTCTTATATTTTTGGACATTCAATCCCTTTCAGATATATGGTTTGCAAACATTTTCTCCTATTTTGTAGGTCACCTTTTTCACTTTTTTGCTTATTTCCTTTGCTATTCAGAAGCCTGTCAATATGACGTAGTCCCAAGTATCCATTTTTGCTTGTGTTGCCTCTGCCTTTGGTGCCACATCCATACACATATCATCAGCTGATCATTTGCAAGGGTGCCAAGAATACCCAATGGTGAGAGGATCTCTTCAACAAGTGGTTTTGAGAAACTGGATAGCCGCATGCAAAAGAATTAAATGGGGCCCTTATCTTATGCTGTCCACAAAAGTCAACTCAAAATGAATTCAAATTTAAATATAAGATTTGAAACTGTAAAATGCATGAAAGCAGACACAGGAGAAAACTTCATGACATTAGTTTTGGCAATGATTTCTTGCCTCAAATGTTCCTTGGACACCTTGAGACAGGAAACAGCCTCCTAACATGAGAGGTCAGCAGCTTTGAGAGGTCTCATGCTTACCAGATAAATCAAAGATTCATCAAATGAGTCATCAGTTAAATGCTTAAAAACCCAGATCTGTGCCATGGAGGCATCCTCCCTGATGGGCAGGTCTTACAGAGCCTGAGACAGGGAAAATTCAGAAAAGAGGAGAAAAGAGCTAGACCTGAAATATTTCTAGGCTGTGGAATGTTCCAATTGCAGGTACCAAATTCAGTGGGTATTACTATTTCCTAGGTGTAAACCGTGGGTCAACTATTAGTAATCAATGACATCAATTTATGGACCACCATCATTTTTAAAACACATGGAATAGAATAAAATATATCAGGGTGTATTCTTGGAACAAAGGTGTATATTCTTAAATTTTGGTTTAAATTGTATAGGTGTTTGTATTTGTGTTTGTGTGTGTATGTGGGGGTGGATAAATACTAACGTAAAATGTATTTCTTTTTCTTGTAAAGAGAGAGTCTTGCTCTGTTGTCCAAGCTGGAGTGCTGTGGCTCCATCGTGGCTTACTGCAGCCTTGAACTGCTGGGCTCACGTCATCCTTCTGTATCAGCTTCCCAGGTAACTGGGACTGCAAGCGTGCTCCACCATGCCCAGCTAGCTTTTTTATTTCTTATTTTTGTATACATGGGGTTTTGCTGTGTTGCACAGTGTAGTCTGGAACTCTTGGCCTCAAGGGATCTCCTCTCGGCCTCCCAAAGTGCTGGGATTACAGCTGTGAGCCACCATGTCCAGCATTATTTCTTATTATGGATTATGATGAAGAAGCTAAAAAGTACAAGCCTAATCTGCTGTTCCTAACCCAGTCTTTCACGGTTTCCAGGAGGCTTCCCTTTCTGTTCCAGCTCATATTATCTGCTCCGATCTCTGAATATTTGAACCAGCCAGTTGAAAGCCTAGGTTTGTGTTTGTATTTCCCTGCACTGATTTTTATTAGTCTGCATAAAATTTCCATGAATTGTTCAGTCAACAAGTGTTTCCTATGAGTTTTTCTTCTCCTACATGAGTGTTACTCCTTCCAGTGGCTCTGGTATAATACAGAGCCCCACAGCAGGATTCCAAGCAGAAATAACCTCATGCCAAGCTGGAAGGTAAACAAGTGGAGTCTAATATACCCTTATCGCACAGACACAATTGCATATGGGGCATGAAGGAATATTGATCATTGCCTCAAAGAAATATGCTCCTTCCCACTTTTCTTGAAACACCTGCTCCACACTACTTTTTATTTTCCCACTTGGACAGGGACTTTGGTAGAAGAAATACTTTGCTCTTCCCTTAGGTCTGCTCATGTGCAATGATACACAGCATCTAACACTGAGCTTCTGTGGCGGGAGTAATAGGGAGAGGTGGGGAATGCAGGACACCTGCTACTCAGCAGGCTTGGAGTCCAAGTGGCACCACAGCATTGGCCTTTCCAAGGGAAACTGTTGCGGGAAGTCAGGGACCCTGAATGGAGGGACCGACTGAAGCCGTGGCAGAAGAACATAAATTGTGAAGATTTCATGGACATTTATTAGTTCCCCAAATTAATACTTTTATAATTTCTTATGCCGGTCTTTACTGTAATCTCTGAACATAAATTGTGAAGATTTCATGGACACTTATCACTTCCGCAATGAATATCCTTGTGATTTCCTATACCTGGCTTTACTTTACTCTCTCAATCCCATCATCTTCTTTGTAAGCCGAGGAGGATGAATGTCGCGTCAGGACCCTTAATTGTGTCAACTGCACAAATTGTTTGTAAAGCATGTGTGTTTGAATATGAAATCTGGGCATCTTAAAAAAAAGAACAGGATAACAGCGATGTTCAGGGAACAAGAGAGGTAACTTTGAACTGGCCACCGGTAAGCTGGATGGAACAGAGCTATATTCCTCCTCTTTCATAACCAAATAGGAGAAATATCGCTGAATTCTTTTTCTCAGCAAGGAACATCCCTGAGAAAGAGAATGCGCCCTGAAGGTAGGCCTATAGACAGCCCCCTTTTAAAGGCATCCCGTCTTTTATGGTCGAAGCCCAAAGGGATAAAATAAGCTCAAGTCTCCTATAGTGCTCCCAGGCTTATCAGGTGGACAAAAATTCCCACCTAATAAATTTTGGTCAGACAGGTTATCTGCTCTCAAACCCTGTTTCCTGATAAGATGTTATCAATGACAATGCGTGCCTGAAACTTGATTAGCAGTTTTAATTTCTCTTCATCCGGTGGTCCTGTGATCTCGCCCTGCCTCCATTTGCTTTGTGATGTTTTATTACCTTGTGAAGTATGTGATCTCTGTGACCCACACCCTATTCGTGCACTCCCTCCCCTTTTGAAAATCGCTAATAAAAACTTGCTGGTTTTACAGCTCGGGGAACAACACGGATCCTGCCGACATGTGATGTCTCCCCTGGACACCCAGCTTTAAATTTCTCTCTCTTGTGCTCTTTCCCTTTATTTCTCAACCCAGCTGAGACACTTAGGAAATAGAAAAGAATCCACATTAAACATTGGGAGTGGGTTCTCCTGATAGGAAACCACAATTCCATATTTTTATTAAAAATCTTCCAATCTGCAAATGTTGCCAAACACTTCATTTTCTAAATAATGTACAGGATAAACAAATACATCTGTAGGCCACTAGGGTCTCAGGTGTGCCACATGCAAACCGAACCACTGCTGGGCACATGCATGATGGATGCTCACTGACCAGACTGGAGCATCCCAGGGACAGCCCTGGGTTGCAGGGCGACCTCTAGGTTTTTGTCTGGAATGAGATATCCTACTACAGGAACACGAGTCTGTGGATAACATGCATCACCCACGTTTTGCTCTGATGTTTTGATTCTTAAAGGAAACCGCACAAGAAAAACAGATTCATATTAACAAGGGACTATATAAACTCTCCTCGGCATCTGGCTGTTCATCTGGAACAGATTATTATCCAGATACTTGTTGTCATCAGGGACACTGCTTTTGTTACACTGTCAGCTAATGGCCTCCCACTCTCCTTCATCCCTAGACACATGATTTCTCCTTATGGTTCAAAGAACAAACATGCATTCCCCACCCTTGTCCAGCCCTATTTTAAACAAGTTCTGAAAATCTCCTCAGTTTCCTCACCCTCTTGCTTTCAGTTGGGTTTGGCCAATGAGTGGTGCCTGCAGATAAAAGAGCAGGAAGAGAGGGAGAGGTCAGGGTGTTTGCAACCCCACTTTCCTGCCCCATTGCTGGATGGTTCACTGAGAACGAAGACTGCAATGGAGGTTAGTGTGCAGGGTGCTTATTAGGGAGGGACTTTGGGACCCACTCCCTGGAAAGGAAGGAAAGGAAGCAGGAGTGGGCAGAGGGAAATATTGAGCTGTGAAGCGGGCCCAGAAAAGCATGGCCAACTCTGGAGTGAGCTTGGGAGCTAGGATGGTCCTAATGATTTCCCCAAGGTGGGCTGAGATGGTCAGGCCTTTATACTCCCAGGGCAACTGGTCACTGTTTGTGGGCCCATTGGGAAGGGGCTTGCCCTTGGAGATGATGACTCTCAACAGCTCAGGCACTCCCTGAAGGGGCTGTAGCTGGAGTCTACATATCGTGACAGCACTCCCTGAAGCTGCAGCAACACACCTTTCATCAAAAGAGGGTCTGGGCAGCAGCATATCAAGGTGCCTACCACATTGTCTGCTTGGCCATAGGTGGCAGAGCCTGAGTTGTTTTACTGGAGACCACAGCTCCTGTTGGGTGTCCAGATCCTATAGTTGCATCTCCCGCTGGGCTCCACTCACATATTCCTTTCCATTCTTTTCTGGCTCAGAGCTAGTGGGCTTCCTACTATCACCCTGATGTGCTTTCCTGTTCCTTGTTTTACCTTCAAATCTTCTCTCACCTATGCAAATAGTCCGTTCCCTAGACTCTCATTACTTTCCCCTTTTTAGTGCATCATGTGTTTCCTGCCAATACCCTGAAAGATTCACAATTCAGGGATCATTCTATGTACTGTTTTTCTATATCATTGCATTGAGCAGAAAGGTGTAATTTTGCATATTTGTCTGCATCTACACACAAATTTGTTGGTTGAAATAAAACACAAATAAAACTGTTGTGTTGAAACTGGTCAGTAACCAGATATTAACTGGATGTTGAGCTTCTTTCCTCTTTAAATTAGTTCAGGTCATAGAGACAGGATATGTGTATTAGCCAGATAGGCTAATGTCCTGTAACAACCATCCCCCACCTATCAGTAGCCCAGCAAGAAAGGCATGGGATTTTTTGTTTATTTGTTTGTTTTTTGATATACAGCCCAATGCTCTTGCTTTGTCTCTGGCTGCTTTCATCCACAGCCCTCTCTCTCACATGGTGACTCAAGGGATCTGATGCATTCCCTCTTGTAGCTTCATCATAGCCAACACATGGTTTCTAAAGTCATTGCAAAAAAAGAAAGAAGAGTGTGAGAAGGAATCTCTCCCTTCTGATGGATTTCCTCTCTTTCAGATGCCCATCTCTTCAGCATAGAAAGTCCTTATCTCTGAAGTGAAACACACCAATCTGCTCACATCTTTTGATGGGAACTAACCACACAGCCCTGCCCACATGCACAGGGTCTGCAAACTGAAGCCCTTGGACAGTCAGTGATGACCCTGCATTATAGAAGAGACACACAAGTAGCTGCCAATCATCCAGATTTCTCTGCCTTGCTGTGTGAGCCTGTATTGTTGACTGGTGATGCTTATGATTTTTAAGGAGAACAAACTCTATACATCTTTCCCTAGGATTTTAATTGCTCAACACCTGGGTTTATATTGAGGCCAGAGTGAATGACAGTGGCTATTAATCAAGTAGCTGGCAAACTGCAGAAGTTGAATTGGTCCAGGTGAGGTTAGACCCTTGGGCCACCCTAAGAGGACCACCTGCATTTAGGGAGTAAACCTTCTCTGCTGTCCTTGCCCCTGGTCCAACTAGTTTGAAAATCCCTACAATAATCATGTTTTGGCTGCAGGTACGAATGATGATAAAGCCCAGAATAAATCAAAACCTCTCATCCCTATGGAAAAAACCCTCCCCACGCTTCACTTCCTCATTTATAAAAGGGAGTTATAACCACACCCACTCCCATCGCGCTGTTTTGTGAGGAATGAATTAGGTCATTGGTACAGACGCTGCACAGTGGGGACCAATGCATGGCAGTAGCTCCAATCACACCTTCCCAGAGGGGACCCGTCCCAGGACACTCAGGGTAAATGAGCCTCCTAGAACTTTGCAATATAGTGACTCTGAAATAGGTACTATGCTTGCTGTTGTTTTTAATGTTATTAATACACAGGCAATAAGCACCTCCAGGGAATATGCACAGCTTCGTGGCCTGTCCTCACAGAATTCAGGGATCCCAGGGATGGCACTCTGGGTTGGCCACATGGCATCTATCCCAGCCCTGTCTCCCTGCCCATGGATTCCTTCTCTCCCAGATGTCCATCTCTCAGCATCTCTTGGTGCTAGTGCATGGGAATGAGGCCTACAGCTAGAAAGTTTGCTTGAGACTTCTGGGCATTATTAATATTCCTAACAATAGGGAGGGATGGAGAGAGAAAGAGAGAGAGAGAGGAAGAAGAAAAAGGAGGAGGGGTGAAGAATAAGGAGGAGAAGGAGGAGGAGAGCGGGAGAGTGCTTGGGGGGCTGCAAGCAGGTGAATATGGTTTTATTCCGCAGCTCTCTCATCAGCAGCTCTCCCATACTGTCCACCTTTGTCTCAGCTGTGTTCCGACTCTGTGGCTCCTGCCACCCCCATGCCTGGAGCTGCTCTTCCTGGCCTGCAAGACCAGCTCTGTCAGAGTTCACAGCTTAATTCTTTCTGTCTCCAGGCACAAGTCAGTTCCTGGTTCCCAACTGCCCACCTTCAGGGTGGGTAGCTCTCACTTACAGGCATCAGCAGTTTCACACTCTCTTTCTGGGCACCAGCACCGAGCTGTGCTGTGCCATGCCATGCTGTGCCATGCTGTGCCATACCGAGCTGAGCCAAGACCAACAGCACCTGAACAGCATCAGCAGGTTAGTTATACCTTTTACAGACCATAGTGGTATAGAGCCATGTATGAGCTTACACAAACAGGTTATATAATAAGTGGAGGTGTACACCTGCTCACCAATCCCGCGGAGTCTGATGTCTGCCTCGGCCTAATTCTTGACCAGGCCTGATGTCTGCCTCGGCCTAATTCTTGACCAAAGCACATCCATGTACCTTATACAAGCCCATCCCAGAACGACTTGCCTCTTGTTAGGTGAGAAAAATATTTGCCTGGTGATGAGGCAACCTTTAGTCAGATATAGCATCCAAGCACACACACACACAAAACAAACAAACAAGCAAACAAACACGAGTGGAGAAGCAGATGTATATGTCAAGGATTGCAGCACAGATGATAAGTGGTCTGGTGGAGATGAGCTTAAAGAGTGGGCATCTGATGTAACCTGACAAGTCAAGACAGGCTTCCTGGAGGAGGTGGACACTAAGCTGAGACTCAAAAGATGAAGGAGAGTCATTGCTCTAATGTAGAAGACGTGGATTCTGGGAACAACTGCCAGGCAGAGGCCATAGCATCTGTCTAGGTCTAGGGTGGGTGGATGGTATGGTTTGGCTGTGTCCCCACCCAAATCTAATCTTGAATTGTAGCTCCCATAATTCCCATGTGTTGTGGGAGGAACCTGGTGGGAGATAATTGAATCATGGGGGAGGTTCCTTCATACTGTTCTCATGGTAGTGAATACGTCTCATGAGATCTGACGGTTTTATAAGGGGTTTCCCCTTTCACTTGGCTCTCATTCTGCCGCCATGTAAGATGTGCCTTTTGCCTTCCACCATGATTGTGAGGCCTCCCCAGCCATGTGGAACTATGAGTTCATTAAACCTCTTTTTCTTTGTAAATTACTTAGTCTTGGGTATGTCTTTATCAGCAGCATGAAAATGGACGAATGCCCTGGGGGAGAAAGTGCATCTGTGGCTGCCGTGTGGAGTAAGATGAGGCTGGAGATGTGGCAGGGGTCAGGTTGCTAGTGTGTGATGTCTGAGCCAAGTAGCACAAGCTTCAAGGTCACTTTGAGGGGGTCACTGAAGGGTGTAGAGCAGAAGCAGGGCCTGGAGAGACCTGTGATTTAGAATGACCAGTCTGGATGCTGGGGAAAACTGGGAAGATGACATAGTATCATTATACCCAACCTTTGTACAGCACTCACAAGATGTGTCAGACATGGCTTTAAACGTTTTAGATACATTACCTTCTTATTAAAATGTATTTTATGAGATAGTTACTATTATTATCATCCCACAAGTGAGGAAATTATGGAACAAAGAAGTTAGGTAACTTGCCCAGGGCCACACAGCTAGTAAGTGGTAGAACCAGGCTTAACCTCAGACCAGCCCCAGAGTTTTTGCTATTAACTAACACACCACTGTGCCACTCCCAAACCAGAGGGAGTAGCAGGTTGGATGCAGGTGGACCCCATCCTAATTCCAATCTTCCAGTAGGTGTTCAGAAAAATGAAGTACCCAGTATAATGAGTCGTTGTTATTAAGTGTGCTTTATGTTTCAGGCAATATACACAAGTCTCTCACATGAATTTGTTATTTTGGTCCTCAGGGCAACTCTGTGGGATAGGGGGAGGGTTACTGTTGCTGTTTTACAGATGGGGAAACTGATGCCCAGAGAAGTTAAGTAACTTGCCTAAGTTCACAAAGTTACCAGAAGATTGTGGAGTGGTCTTTCAGGGAGAGTTATCTGGTATCAGGAAGGAGAGATGATTACGTAGGAAGGCCCAAGAAACAAGAGGTATTGGAAAGCTATAGCAGTTCATCTGGGGTTGATCTGGAAGCATAGAGTAAAAAAAGAGCTAAACTGCAGGGTACCAACAGAGAAAAGCTCACCTGGTCCCTTTCTTCTCAGGGTGGCTCCTCTGTCTTTCTGCCTCTGCCTCTTGTCCTAGCTCGGCATGGCCGCAGGTCCCAGGTTCTGTTACATCACAGTGCAGTGCCGACAGCCCACTGTTGGTTCATGCCATTGAGATGATCTGATTGGCCACTGGCCAGCCAATGGTGGGTCAGACTTTGGAGCAGGTGATGATCCTTGGACGCCCACAGAACATCACCTTCTTGAGCGCATCAGTGAACACCAGGCTGAGGAAGATATCTCTGAACATATTTTTTGGAGATTTTGATGAGTTCCTCTGAAACAAGGAGGAACGTGATGTCCAGTATCAGTTCTACAGACCCAAGGACGAAGGGAATTCAGTGATAAACTCATTCAGTGTGACTGTAATGTGGGTATGTATTTGATAACTCCAAGTAACTGTTTATTCTTGTGCCAGTTGAGTAGATGGTATGGGCCAGTTGGTGTTGATTAGCGAACCACGGACGAAGGGCGTATGTCACATGAGTTGCTCCTGGTTAAGTCACCCAGTCACCTCCTCATAAATATCCTGCATAAACTCCAAAGACAAAAGAGCGTTAAGGTTGTTTTTCTAACCTTAGACCAGGCAGTGATAGAAGAACTGGGGGAAGAGATAATTGTGTTTATCCCGGTGAAGGTGACAAATCATGGCAAATGAGCAAAATGAAGGTTTGCAGATTTCAACAAACTCCTAAAAGATCAGCTTACAGTCATGTATACATATCTTTGTGTCTCGTTTCTTTGCATCCCATTACTGTGTTCTCGGTTTAAGATACAAGACACTGGACTTTGAAATCAACAATTGTTTCAAAAGACTTCTACTGGATTCCTGCTAGTGGTGGGAGGAACTTATCATTCTGTGAGTTGTCAGTAAATGTTTTACCACAGTTCATCTTTTTCGGATTTTAAGATGTCTGTGCCACCAGGATGCTCAGAAAAATTACCTTCCAAATGCTACTTGGAGAAGGCTTCAGTACCACCCTGAGAAGGCAACCAGCTACAACCTTGGTGGTAGTTTCAGTTGCAGAAAGAGCATGAGGTTTGCAACTCATGTCTGTCTTCATTTTAATAGACTAGTCAATCTGTAACCAGAGATGATTGAGGAGGTTGTTAAAAGAAAATAAGCTGTCCACCATGCTGATGCCCAGTTGTTCAGATTGTTGAGGTGGTGTAGAGATGACGCACACTGGCTCAGTTTACCCACATTTGGATCCATGGACCTGCAAGTGTGTGAGCATAAAAGCATTGCACTTCTGACACCTTTAAAACTTTTATCTTCCCTTTGGAGTTCTGGCTCTTCCTTCTGCTTTTCTTATTTTGTTTTTTAAGCAGTAACATTTATTTAAGTATTTGCAATGTGTCAATGCTGTGCTGAGTGTGTTATGTATATTATCAGTATAGCTAAGCATAGTGAGGTAGGAACTGTTATTTCCCCCATAGAGAGAAGCACACAGCCTAAAGGGAGAGCCACTCTCCTGAGGTCCTTGTGTCAACAGATGACAGAGGCGGGACTCGAACCCAAGTCCTGTGACTCACCCATGCCTGCAAAGTCTCTTCTTGGATATCTCCCTGTTTTCTTTATCTTTTCTTTTTCTATTCTTTACTGGTGCTTTTTGTTTTTTGTTTTTTGTTTTTAGCAGAGTCTCACTCTGTCACACAGGCTGGCGTGCAGTGGCAGAATCATGGCTCGCTGCAGCCTTGACCTCCTCAGGCTCAGGTGATCCCCCTACCTCAGCCTCTCGAATAGCTGGGACTGCAGGCACACACCACCACGTCTGGCTGATTTTTGTATTTTTTTGTAGGGACGGGGTTTTACCATGTTGTGTAGGCTGGTCTCATACTCCTGGGCTCAAGTGATCCACCTGCCTTGGCCTCCCAAAAGTGCTGGGATCACAGGCATGAGCCACTGTACCCAACCCTTCTTGTTTTGTTTAGGTGCTCACCTTTACCTAAAGGACTACCTTAGCAAAAAATGTCTCTCTTCTCTCAGGGGTCTCATCCCCCTATCTCGGCCCTCCTTTATCTCAAACTACAACTCTAACACTTAGGAAGGAAGCAGCACACCCTCTCTGGTGACTGCAACAGAGCGCTGAGCCCCACCCACACCCCCCTGCAGGGTTGGGCATTGGCAAATCCAGCCACTGTTATTTATCAAAGCAAAAGACTCATTCATTTACTTGCATTTGTGGTTGGGAGCATTTCCCGAAGAGAGGTGGGGAATTGGTGAAGGGAAAGCACAAGTCAGGCTGAACCCCGGCCCTGAGCTCTCCCATCCCTCTTCTGGAGCCCTGCGGTTTGGATCATCATCCTTTCCCAGATGCCACATTGTTTGTCCTCCCCGATAGCCTCTGTCATGACCCACCAGCCCTGGGATATCACATAAGCTACAGGTCAGATGCTGCATTCCAGACAGAATTATGGAGAAGAGAACCATCATTTTGGTGAATGTTCTGTAAGCTCACTGGGGCCTCTTCCTGGAAAATAAATCTAGCCTCTGAGCTCTGGCTCCAGGTAGCAGCTGGCAGGACCACTTAGGTGGGAGGCTGGCTGGGGTCATAACTGATGCACGTACTGAGAAAAGGGAAGGAATGAGGTGGGATGGGTGCCTGATGGCAGATGCTGCAGCTTTTTCTTATCAGGGAAACAGCCCCTGCATCACAGCATTTACAAAGTAGTGATGCACTGTGTTCCATTTTATTTTTCTTCTTACATGTTGTTAGGGATTATGGCATCGATCCCAGGCTTGAGATTTGAGTGAAAGTCATTTTGGGGCAACAGTTGGTGACCTGGGAATCAATATCCCATCTGCTCATTGCTCGATTGTCACTTAGTTTGTGCTTCCCTAAAATTAATTCAAATGAACATAATTTTTATCATAAAATTATATATATATGCATTGTGAAAAATGTCTTTAAAAGTCACCTGAAAATATACCATTTAAAGATAGTACATTCTTGTTTTTGTTAGTCACATCCCTTTTATTTTACACACACAGCAGCTGAAGTCAGTTTAACTTTCTGATATTTTACTAAAAATAGATAATTAGCTAATCTTACACGTTTATATACAAAGGGAAGTTCAGTGTCTTCACTCTATATTTCCATGGACACTAGGGAATTAAATTCAATTTTTGTTTGTTCATTTATTTCACCAATGCTCCTTGGGTGCCTAATGTGAGTCAAGTCCCTGACAGGACCTGGGATAGAGGGAGAGCCGGGGGTCATGTCTATGGGTCTTTCATTGCCCAGGAGATTATTTTCCAGTCGTTTCCAGCTCTATATCCTAATGGGCTCTTGGGTTCTATCACTTCGAACTTCTACCACTGTTTTCTGATCCATGATGCTGACACGGAACATGGCCGATGTTCCTTGATCTCTGTGCCAATTATACATTTATTGCCTCTCAGCTCTAAAATCACCCTTTTTGCTTGGTCTTTGAAAATGGATCTGGGCCCCTTTATTTTAATTGGGGCTGTATTTTTAAAAATTAGTTGCCAACACTTAGTAATTATTATAACTTTATACTTTGTTCCTCATTAACTTCTGTAATTAAATATGGTCATCACCACTGTGTGTGTGTGTGTGTGTGTGTGTGTATATGCCAGCTTTTTTCCCGAAAGCCACTTGTTTACTGTTACTGTAGGTTCAGCCAACCCGTATTGCACATTGAAAGCCATTAGTTGCTCCCACCTCTAATAGGAGCTATAGATAGTGGATTTCAAGAGAGTACCAAGGTTGCTACTCTATAATGGTCAGAAGAGCAAGCGAAAAACATCTGAGTAAACACAGAAACCTCACATCTCAGGGAGGTTTACTTAACAAAAATATCAAGACCTGGTATACCTGGAAAACTGCAGGTAGGGTTTGTTTCTTGTGTAGGTTTGATTTATAATTATTACTCCCACAATGCTTGATGGCCTCAGACAGTAATAGAAGCTCTAGTGAGTTCTTGATTAAGCTAGTTTTTCCAGGATTTCATTCATTTTCTCAACTGTTGTTTGTTCTATAGTAATTGTCAGGAAAATTATTTTTTTCTGCATGCATGAGCATAGCACTGGAATCTCATTAAAGGTTTTTGTTCCTTCAGTGTTTTTACTGAAATATCGTTTTGTCTACATATAATCTACATATAATTTGCCCACATTCCCTGAGTGAGAATTCATTCAAAATTCATGTTTTTTGTTGTTGTCCTTGTTTTTTTTACCCAGCCTGCAAGTGCAGGATGGAAATTCATGCTAATGTCATTTTTTTATATTACACCTTGATTGTTAGTTGCCAGTATTCTGAGAATGACTGTACTGGCATTTGTTTTTATAATAACGCACAGAAGAGATAGACCCAACTTACTAACATACTTGAGGTATTTTTTCTGCGTGTTTTGCATTCACTGATGATGATATATATTTTTAACTACATTATTTTATAATTTCTCAGCACTAGTTGGCTATTACTTCCAATCCAGAATTGTTTTCTTATATATAATGTACAGCATATTGTATTTACATAAGTAGGATTACGTATTTTCCCTGCAAAACCATTTTAAAATTCATTTCCCATGCATATATGATAGAAAGTAGTTAGATTCCCTTCCATAAATATTTTCTTAAATAAATAGGGGTGTGTTTTATACTCTGTAATGTCTTACAGATTAGGAAATTTACTACTTCTGGGTTGTTCTGCACGGGATACTAAATAAGTAAAAGGAAACTAGCATTTACTAAGCACAGCATGTTTGTAAACTCTTTTAGTTAATCCTCAAATAGAATTGCCAGATAAAATATAGGATGCTTAGTTAAAGTTGGATTTCATGTAATCAAGGGATACATTTTTTAGTATATCACAAATATTTCATGGTATATACTTATATTAAAATTATTTGTTGTTTATCTAAAATTCAGAATGAACTGGGTGTCCAGTATTTTCATTTGTTACATTGAGCAAAACTATCTTCGAACAACTCTGTAAGATTCCAACCTGCATGACTTTCTTCAACCCCAGTATCTAAAGAAGAAAATTTGAGGGGAGAGTGTGGAAAACTTGAAATAGCTTCCACAATAGAGATGTGGGAGCCTAAAATTTAAAATTAGGTTATTGCTGATTTTTCCTATTATGTCTGAAAATATAGCAAAATGAAAGCTATCTTTATATTGCATCACATTATTTATTGATAAATTAGAATCATAGAGTGTCTATGTTAGAAGCAGTGTTGGTCGTCATCCTACCCAACAACTTTGTTTTACAGATGAAAAGAACATGTCTAAGATCCCGTTAACAGCAGAGCTTGGACTGCTAGTGAGATCTCTTAGCTATCTCCTATAAAGATTATTTGAACCACTCTCTCGTATTTAAAAATATGATTTATGTAAAGTGTGCAAGATATTTTTAGTTGACACACAGACAAGAGAAAGCTACATGAGCTGAGGCTGTGCAAGGGGTTGGGCCAAGGGGAGGAGGGCAAGGTGGAATGGGAGAGGCTCCTTGATATCAGCATGTACATTTTTTTTTTCTGGCTTCTAGGCCCTGCTGGAAATTTTCCATACTCTTCGTTCATTCTCCTGTATTTCCTAAGGCCAATAAAAGAGGAGATCCCTGAGGACATGCCTCTCTTTAATATCTGCTTTCCTTCCAAAGATAAACCAAAGACCAATGTATGTCGTATCTGCCCCCGTCAGCCTTTGGGACATAATTTTGGTAAATCTTCCTCTATTTTGCATTAACAGAAAATGTCACTTCTCCCTTCCTAATCTCCAGTGCAAACCTAACATTTTAGCCCTACGTTTCTCATGCTTGCACAATCCAGCTTTTAAATTCTGTTCAATTCCAATTTAAGAGTAGGCATTGTGCTAGACATTTATAGCCCAAGATCTGTAAGCAAATATAACGCTGTGGACTAAGAAAGCTAACATTTGAAGAACAGAAAGAATCTTTTTAAAAAAAAATGTGAATCACTATCACTACCTTTATTAATTCTCTAAATACAAGCTTTTGCAAATCTTCTCCATGTCAGATCCCACTGGAGAGTGATTCATCATATTGCACACAAGCTCACTCCAGGCTGAAATAATATCTATGATGCAAGCGTGATTACGGTTGAACACCGGGCACCGAGTGGCTCTCTAGGAGTGCAGAATGGAATATGGAAAACGCACACCCAAAGCATGGAGGGCTTTCTGAATTGATGGATTTTTTAAAAATAATTGAAGCTAAGATGGAGACTGGTGACCTAGCGTCTGAGTCATGCATTTGTGAAAACATTTTAAGATTTCCAACTCATTTCCCAGCACATCTCCTGCTGCTATTTTTATTAGAAATATCTCTTCTCATTAATCTTAAGAGAGGGCTACAGTCTCCAGAGATACTTAGACCTGATTATCAGCGTTCCTGTTACAAAACGCTACCCTTAAAAAAAAGAAAAAGAAAAAAAAAAGAGCTGTAGATATAAAAAATGCTTTCTGACTAGGCATTGGTTTCAATCTACTGAATTAAAACTCAGACTCCAGGATATGCTGTGAAGAAACAACATGTATCATAAAGGAGAAGAGATGTTACTGGAATGTCTTTCTAGAGCAGAAATGCACAGAAATTTGAATCTATTGAAAGCATTTGAAATCTTCTTTTCTAGCTATTTTGAAATTTATAATAAATTACATATTTCATGCATGTATCCAAATATATACATATGTACAATTATTATATATCAATAAAAAGCAAACAAAAAAAAATAAACCTTTAAAAACCAAACAAATAAAAAAAGTCACTATTCCCTGACCTGGTTTTCGGAGCAGACATGAAACTTCTAAAGAGAGCGCCATTCATGTGTCTCTCAAATGCTCTGCTGGCAGAGCCCAGTGGCTCACGCCTTAACCCCAGCACTTTGTGAGGCCAAGGTGGGCAGATCAAGTCAGGTCCGGAGTCCGAGACCAGCCTGCCAAAACCCCGTCTCTACTAAAAACACAACAGTTAGCTGGGCGTGGTGATGGGCACCTATAATCCCAGCCGAGGAAGGAGAATCGCTTGAATCAGGGGGGCAGATGTTGCAGTGAGCCGAGATCACGCCACTTCACTGCAGCCTGGGCAAAAGGGTGAAACTTCATCTGTAAATAAATAAATAAATAAATAAATATTCTCTCAAGTCTTTGTTAGAAGATGATGAAAATGCTTGGCTTGTGTCAATGTAACCAAATTTCCACTTAAAATGTACTCTAAAGGCAATGGTAGGGAAGGGAGTGAGATTTGTGTGTACTTTTTAGAAGCTGACCTTTAAAAAATACATTAGAAAAAAAACCAAAATATATCAAATAATCTGAAAGAATTTGAGAGGAAACAAAAAAATTGACCATTTAGGGGAGCATTTGATTGTTACTTTTAGCATTTGTTTGGAGCAGGAAAATCAGAGTGGGGTGGAGATGACTCTGGGTAGAGCATGTCCAGGCCTCTGGAGCACATAGAGGCTCTGCTGTCCAATCAGAAGCCCCATTTTTGTGCCACACTCAAGAGAGAGCACATGAGGCCTTCAGAATCCAATGCAGAGTAACAGTGTCCTGGCTGTTCAGAATCATCTCAGCCTCAGTGACACCAAGAAGGGTGTGATCTCTTCTAAAACATAGCAGAATAATGAGAAATAGATAGTTCACTCTTGGTGCAAGCAAGCAGGAAAGTTTAAGTTTCCCTTTACCTTGGGTCAAGGGTTCAGAGTTAGAAATTCAGAACATGCAAATTGATTGAAAGAAACTTTCTTTACTTTGACAGGTGAATACAGCAAAAAGAGTGGCTAATCATGAAGCACATGGTTTGGTTGTTCTACTAACTGGCTTTTCATTCTGTCCTCAGATGTCAACATTGGTTTATCACATCATATTCCTCCTGACACAACTCCTTCCCTTGGAAGGATGAGTCCATTAGTTATTTACTGGCTGTCAGAAACTTTTGCATTGCTGGAGTCGAATAACAAGCTTTTCACTTGTGTCAGGTGATGAAGACAAAGTGATGATTTTTTGTTCAGAAATAGAAGAAAACAATTCTGAGATACAGTGAGAGGCTCAGAAAAAGCAATCCAGTATCTAAGCAAAGAGAGGGATGTGGCTGGGAATTGCCGGAAAAGACTGAGAAACACCTGAATTTTAATTCAGCACCATTACCAAAAATCACCAACATCACTATTTTGTAGAAAATAGTTGAGTTACATGTATTTTTAAATAAATATATATATAAAACATATATGTATATATAGTTTTGTTTTAGAAAAACATTAGATTTACAGAAAACTTTCAAAAAACTCCCAGGGAGCGTTCCCACATACTTCTCTTGGCTGTGACCCTGTCTCAGACTTTCCTTTTTCATGATAACCTTTAAGTTTTGAGGAGAGCACTGGCTATGTATTTTGTAGAATTCCCCTCAGTCGGATTTTGTCTGATTTTTTAAATAACTAGATGAGGATTATGTGTTTTGGGGAGGAAAACCTCAGAGGTAAAGTCCATTCTTAACATTGCATTGCGGACGTCACGTCAAGGGTGCACATTACCATGAGTTATCCCTGTTGAGGGTAACCTTGATCTTCTGATGGGCCAGCGTCTGGCAAGCTTCTCCCCTGTCAAGTTACTTTTTTCCTTTATTTCCGTACTCTACTCTTGGGAATGAAGTTGCCATTTACAGCCCAGCCTTGACAAGGGTGGGGATGGTTTTGCTCCTGGCCTTTGAGGGCAGAATCCGCCTATAAACTATTTGGAATCCTTCTGAATGGGAAATTTTTTATTCTCACAATTTACTTATTCAATTGTGTGTTTATATTAGTATGGACACATGGATATTTGCGTTGTGGGTTATAATGAAAGACTACTTTATTTTGTCACTCAAATTGTTCCAACTCTAGCCATTGAGATTTATTTTAGTTAGTTCCTCTGTTGCTTCAATATAACCTCACTTTACATATTTTTTCTTAATTTTTGAATACTTTCTTTCATGCCCTGCAAGAGTCCCCAGGTTCATTCTATATATCTCCTGACCTGGTCATATAATCAGGCATTTCTCCAAGGAATTATTGTTCATGTTACTGGAGAATGACGTTAGAAAGCAACCTTTGAGCACTAGGTATGTTCATTGTTACCAATATCATTTCTTCTTGGCCTCTCAACTGACAGCGCATATGAATCTTCATGTATATACTAACCTGTGCACATATACATATCTACAAATATTTTAGATTTATTTGTATTTATATTAAGATAAGCATGAATACATGCTGATGTCTCCAACTCTAATCCATTACTATGCAAATCACTCTATTTTCTTTCCCTTCATTATCTGTAACCGTCCATGACAACATTGAGAATCCTGCATCTCAGCATCTTCCATTTGCTTACTTTTTCAATTCCTATACATCTATGTATTGTGATCATAACTTTAAACCAGCTCCTTGTACGGAAGATACACTTATCAACCAAGGTATAGTGCTATGTACAGTTTCTTTTGCCTATAGACTTACAGGTCCCACGAATTTTCAACTTCCACCTCATTCAGTGAGGTAGTTTCATGTATTTTCAGGCCTATGTCTGAATTCATCTTTTGTATATTTATGTCCAGTCGTTCCAGCATCATTTGTTGGAAACACTATCTTTCTCAATAGAATTGCATATTTGTTTTTAGTCAAAGATCAGTGCACTACATTTATGCGGATCTATTTCTGGACTTTCTGTTCTATTATCTATTTCCCTATTATTACTATTGTTTTTTGCTAATACTACTTGATTACTGTAGCTATATAAGTTTTGAAGTCAGGTAGTGTTAGTTCTCTGACTTGTTCTTTTTCAATATTGTGTTGATTATTCTGAGTTTTTTTTCTTTTTACATAAATTTAGAAAAAAATTCATCAATATCCACAAAAAACCTTAGTAATATTTTGACTGAAATTGAAAATAATCTGTAGATCAAATTCAGGAGAACTAACATTTTAACCATATTTTCTTTCTATCCGTGAACACGGATAAAATCGTCATTTAATTATTTCTTTACTTTCTTTCATCAGAGCTTTGTAGTTTTTCTCATATGAATGCTGTACTTATTATGTTAGATTTATGCCTAAATATTTCATTTTTTGATGCTAATGTCAAAAATAGGTTTTTAATTTCAAAATGCAAGTTTTCATCGCTGGTATATAGAACTGTAATTGAATTAATCTATGAGCTTTGTATCTTGCAACCTCATTATAATTGCTTGTTAATTCCAAGAGTGTTTTGTTGATTCTTTGGGGTTTTCTTCATAGACAACCATGTCCTCTTTGGGAGAAAATACAGTTTTCAAGTTTTATTTCTTTCTTCCAAATCTATATCCTTTTAAAACCTTTCCTTATTACCTCAGTCCTTCAAGTACAACGTGGAGTAGACGTGGTGAGAAGGGGCATCTTTGCCTTATTCCTGATCTTAGGGGGCTGGAGTGGAAGCAACATCCTTCCCACATTAGGAATGAGCTCTGGCAAATTCTTTTTCCTTGAAGATAATTTCTTCATTATGGGGAACACCCTGGAAATATTTCACAATGATTATTCTTCCTCTCCCACTGCCAGAGCCATTAGAGGATTTTTTCTCTGATCTTCACCATAAGAATCTAGAAGGATTTCTGAAAGTAAAATCCATGAAAGGATGCATCCGGTCCCACATAATATACCCCAGTTTCTGAATCTCACACAATCCACACTCGACCATCAGAATTGCCATTTAAGTCTTTATGCCGGTTAATGTCATCAGAGTCTTCTGCTCAAGGTAAGCAGATCTCGGCTGTGACTCTCCGTTCACCTTCCTCTCCAGGGTTGGATGTTACCCTGAAACCTCGGGTCTCATGGGTTAGAAAAAAGTTACTGATATTAACTTCATTCACCTTTTACTTTTTGTAAGAATGGGAATCAAGACTTCTAAGTTCTTTACATGTCACAGCTGAAACTAGAAGTTTATAGATATATTTTTGAATGCTGATGGCAACATACTAATTCAGTTTCATGACCTACTAATAGGTCTTGACCAACAACACAAAAATAGATAACGTCTCAAGAAACTTCCCTGCTTTTGGCTCCTGTGCAGAGGCCTCTAACAGACAGAACACATTAAGAGGGAAATAAATACATTTACTTTCTCCATTTTTACTTCAAGTAGAAAGTGGGTATAGTTTATTTTTAATGTGTTTGCATAATCTGAGTCCTTTATTGATTGAGAAAAAAATAATTATCAAAATTAGGGTAATAAAATACTTTGCAGTTAAGGTCTTACTTGCCTGGAGCTGCTATCCTGTGGTTATAAATTCGATTGCTCAAAGGTCATTATTTGGGATGGATTTTAAAAATATCTTTTAAAACCAGTCAGTATATTTAGAGTCTCTCATGAAACAATGAAGTTTGAGGTCCCAATCAGTTAAAGGAAAGAAAAGTTGCAAATCGTAACCATCTTCCATGCAGAGTCAAGAGCATCAGCCTATTCAAAATCTCCCTTGGAATTTCAGGGGGTTGGATTTTACAATCCTTTGTATTTTACTCTATGTATACACATAGACTTCAACTGCTCTTTTGAGAGCTGAATCTCAGAAAATGTGGTGGCAGTGGACCCTCCATCAGGCTTCCTAGAAAGAAAGTCAACTGTAATAAAGTAAGAACTATTTATTAATTTATTTTTAAGTTGTAAAAGCAAGATATGTTCATTGCCAAAAAATGTTTAATAGAGTGTCCAAGAAAGCAAATATATTCTGCCCATTCTAGCACAGTTAACATTTTGTGATCATTTTTTATGACTTTTTCTATGCATATCTATTTCTGGATTTATATTATATGGTGAACAACATGAAACAAAATTCGAGCTTATACAAATTTAACTCTTGTGTTCCCTACTGAGAAAGGAAGAGGGAGATACATTTCGTATGAGAGATGATTCTGTTCTTTCTTCCACTCAACGAATGCCTCGGAGTGTGATGAGGGTGGAGGTGTGAACAAATGCCTCAGAGTGTGATG
>NC_045443.1:124034364-124034706 GCF_002776525.5 Piliocolobus tephrosceles
CAGAGTGTGATGAGGGTGGAGGTGTGAACAAATGCCTCAGAGTGTGACGAGGATGGAGGTGTGAGCAAATGCCTCAGAGTGTGACGAGGGTGGAGGTGTGAACAAATGCCTCAGAGTGTGATGAGGGTGGAGGTGTGAACAAATGCCTCAGAGTGTGATGAGGGTGGAGGTGTGAACAAATGCCTCAGAGTGTGATGAGGATGGAGGTGTGAGCAAATGCCTCAGAGTGTGATGAGGGTGGAGGTGTGAACAAATGCCTCAGTGTGATGAGGGTGGAGGTGTGAACGAATGCCTTAGAGTGTGATGAGCATGGAGGTGTGAACAAATGCCTGAGTGTGATGA